>NW_009609182.1:21922-35683 GCF_000690535.1 Cariama cristata
TGGTTTCCTTCTATACTTGCATTATGAATCATGATTAACCTCTCTGCAACTCAAGAACAACGCAGTACGATGCCAGAGCAAGCCAGCTCCCGGTGCTGCTGCTACTTCCAGTGAATCCTCTAGGTCTCCTCTCATCCCCTGGACGCCGAGCAGTGGGAATGCCAGTGTGAACAAAATTATTCTGATGTATAACAGCAGGTGTTACATACCTGCATCTGTCACCAGCACCTTCAAAGTATAGCTGGATGCAATGCGCTTGTTTAACGAACGGCTAGTTAACTGCAAAATCCCAGTGTCTTGCTGAATAAAGAACAGATTACTTGCAGGAACAGCAGGAACTTGACTTTCGATTTTGAACTGCAGACGAGAGTTAAGGGTGTCCTGCTCATCCATGTCCGTAGCAAACAAGGTGCCAATATTACTTCCTGCGGTAGAGGAGAGACCGGAGTCAGTCAGGTGGTAATGCAGTGGTCCTGTTCCTCCACAGAGGTACGTGCTGACAACAGTGATACCAATGCAGTAAAAATACAACTGCGTGGAAAACACTCCAATGGACACAATTGTTTGACTTCTGGGAGTTTTTCCTTTAGCATCCCAACCAGCTATTTTGGGCTGGGGCAGTCCAAGAAGACTGGGCTACTTGTTTTGATCAGAAGAAGTGACTGTAACAACAGACACTTCAGCCTTGAACCCAAATAACTGACGTGAAGACTTAGGGACAGATTTTGGTAACGGTCCATTGAAGTCAAAGGCGTTATGCTGGAGGAGCATCTGGATGAGAGAACATGGGCTCATGCCACTTTTAGAGCAGTATTTCTTGTATTAGTAATAAAAAGGGTGGTTTTCTTGTTATGTTCTAAGCAGTTGTCCAAAACTGTTGTGGGAGAATGCAATTTTACGTTTTAAATGGAACAGCATTTTTAAAGTAGGGGTCTTAGATCTGTCCTTCTCAGGTTATTGAAATTCTTTCCACATGAATTATTGAAGTGAAAACAACAGGGCTATTTGCACAGGAAAATGTAGGAGAGCTACATTTTACTCTTTGAGATCAGAATTCTGGCTTTATTTGCACCCTGCTGGAAACAACAACAGGACTAAAATGATGTATATAAATTAGCAGAAGCTGTTTCCTTACCTCCACCTTCATTTTCTTGAACTTCAATTACAGTGAGGGCTTGCTGGCACACAGGGGGATTGTCATTAATGTCTTCCACAACAACATGAATGTGCAGAGGCTTGTCCACCAGTTCTCCCTTGTTATCTTTTGTGATCACAAAGAAAGTATACTGCAATAAGAATATGGAGATTAGATGTGTTGAATGTCCACTGTGACAATATTTTCCATTTAAATGTGTAACTATGGGAGCATTCTGTGCAAATGAAATATCCTCTCATATGTTTGTTCAGTATTTTCACTCTGTTTAATTCAGAACTCTTCCATCACACCTCAGTGCCTGAAGTCTGAGTTCTCAAAAGAATTTAAAAGTCCTGAATACTTCACTGCACTGTGAACTTGCTCCCACAAAAAATCAAGTAAAGTAGGAATATCTAATTTTTTCACTTTACAAATTCATCTGTCACATACAGAGATGGGATTCCTCCAGCATATCTGATCTCTGGCCTATTCTGTGCCCAAATTTCCTTCAAGAACAAAAGGGGACAGAGGTTTTTCTGTCTAAAAGATCCCCAAATGGGGAACTTCAGATTAACTTTACGGTTGCAACTGTAAGTTAAACTCTGCTTCTGCTGTGGAGAGATGCCCGAGGCCCTGGGATCTGGAGTAGATCTGAAACATCCAAATCTCTTGCCCTCCACAAATGTCACTGCCCACCTCTTGCTCATGCACCTACAGTCTTGCCATGGTTGGTCCCTGTTGTACATTATACATATGCTGTGGGCAGTGATTGCTGCTGCCCGACCCATGGAGAAATGTTGTAGGGTACCAAACTAAAGGCAGTGTGGTACAAGATGAATGTGTTTTCATATCTATCAAGTCATTCCCAAACAGAAATGACAAGTAACAAAGTTTTTATTTCTTTTTTTCCCCCCCTCTGTCCTTTCTAATGAGCTTTCTTGTATTTAATCCCACACCAATAATCAGCTTCCTGCTATGGTCTCTCCCATCCGTGAGGTTTTATGTGTTTACTTACAGAATCCTTTTCTTCCCTGTCCAATGGTTCAGTCACATAAATAACCCCATTCTGATCGATGGAAAATGGGAGCCTGGGCAGCTTTTCTTTTTCAAAAAGGTCATAAATTACATCTGGCTCATTTGAGTGTACCTAAAAACACAAAAATAAGTCAGGACAGGAAGTCAGAAGTGTAGACTGAGATTTAACAGGGATTATTTCTGGACCACAAACAGAAAAGAGTGCATTCCAGTTAGCTTCATAAACTAGAAAATTAACCATTTGGCAAGCTCTTGGGATGAGATGCAGAAAACCAGACTGATAATCCACCTCTGCTTTCTGAGTTGTTGTGGTGAAACCATTTTACCTCAGTTTCTTCAGCTGTCCACATGGGCTATACACATCTTTTTGTGGAAAGGTTTTGGGATGTGGAGCTAAATGGTGATATATGAGAAGAAATCATTATATGTATTTGAATGGCTTGACACTAAGTTATTCCATCTCCTTACGCTGTCTATTCCTGCCTGTGGTTTTGGTTTATCTAATTCAGAGATATGGAGCAGCAAAACAAATATCCAGTACCTATCTGCACGTATGTGTGTGCATGCTTTTAACATGCATCAAAATCTGTGATGAAGGATTGTTAGTAGGATGCTTCAGGTTTAAAATCAAATGCAGTAAACAGACTGCCAAATTAATGAAGGAGTCAGCATTATTGTTTATGTTTTATACTGTATAGCAGCAACTGCATTTCATTTTCCCCTAGGCAGAATCAACATGTCATTGGCTGCCATGTGAACTTTATATCCAAGTGACCCCAGAATGGGAGCACCGTTGCATGTTAGTTTTTCTTCCACCTGTTTTTCCTCTGGACTTCCTCGGGCTGTCACTGAGGCCGGTGGGAATAGCACCGGCTCAGTTACTCTTGCAAATAGGCTCCCAGGAATCCTGCCATGTCCAAGGTATGATTGCATTGGGGGTGTCAGTGCCAAGGCATTTTTCAAAAAGGCAAACATTTCTGAAAGGCTGTTGATCTGTTAGTTAATATTTACTGATGTATATATACATTGTTATCGGTCTGTAGTTATCAGCGAAATATTTTGCTTTTGCACAGTGAAAAGGGGAATACTGTGGGAATGCAGGATGCTGAAGGAGGGCATTTCAGTCCTTCCTAGGTACTTTTGATATAGCAGGTGTGCTGCATCACATAAAACTGGTCACAGCAGACGTCCCTGAGTGCAGGGGACTGCCCCCAGCAAGATTGCAGTGCAGCTGGTCCCCTGCCAGGCTCTTCTGCAGATGGAATAATCTACCTCAAAATGACCTTCAACAGGTTAGCTCTTGGTTTGCCCAAAGCCTGGAGGGCCTGTGGTGTTACAGCAAGGCTGGAAGTGCTCGAAGAAACCCATCGGGAGAAAAGAGGCACCCAACCACCACGTCTGTCTGGGAGCTCCCTTGGGGTGTCTCAAGAGCTTTATCTTTCCTGTTGTGCCAAATAGCCTTGTAAAGCACCTTTTTTCTTCCAGTCATTATGTTGTAACAAAATTTTCCAAATGTTTCCTCTATCTATGGGATATTCTCACACACAGGTGGTGCTAACAGCTTCTCCAAACTGTAGGGCAAAGTCCAGTCACTCTAATGTTTCTATTGACTGTATCTCAGTCACCTTCAAACCATTAACTTTCATTTTAACAACAAGTTAATGAGACCCGCACTAAAGATCATTTCCAAAGGATACCGTATAAAAAATAACTGGGAGGTGCCAAAGTCCTTCTGAAGAGCCTGATGTTGAATACAGTGGGCACAGCTTCACAGTTAACTGGGAGAAAACGACTCTGTGATACCAAGGAGAGGTGTAGGGAGCGCGGTCAAGGACTCTACCTGGCTGATGTTGACAGGGTGGACCTGGGTTGAGTTTTCTTGGATGTGGATGGTGGGGGGAGCTTTCCACAGGCTTTCCTTCACAGTGATGATCACATCAGCACTGCTGGTGAAAGCATTCGCTGTCATCCCTGCCATATCCTTCACGTTGACGACGAGTGTGAAGGTGTCCTGCTTTTGTGGATCTAAGTAATAAGAACCTAGAGACAGAGCAAAGAGCCGAGTGAAATGAAGCAGAGGTTGTGGAGGTGATTGGTCTGCCCACTGCCTCCTACATGCAGTATGCCTTTTCATCTGCTCCAGACTCACTTCTTAGATGGGTCTCTGTACCAAATCTCAGCAAGCCATTTCCCCTGGGTTCTCTGAACAATGCAGCACAGCATCATGTGGATGTAATCGTATGAGACCTCTGTGCTGTGGTCTCATGGTGTGCAGGTACACCACTGAACAGCTCTCACTCCAGTTAGGCCCTTGTTCAGCCCAGCAGAAGAGATGGGGGTTTTAAATCATTGTAGTTTAGTTGGGATCAAGTGGCTGGCTGAGTTTTGTCTGCATTTTTCATTTCATTGCTTTTGGGTTTCTAGATTTCAAAGAAGAGAATTAATCCCAAGATATGACTCAGCATAGTCCTGAAGGCCAGCGGATCTACTTCTCTTCTCAATGTTCTTTTAGATCCCAATCTCCATTTCTGCTAACTTCCCTTAATTTGGTGGGACACAAAGTTCCCCAAAACCAGGGCCTCAGTGGAGTATGTCCCACTGACTACATTTATTTAGAATTTAACATCAGAACTATGCTGTTGTTTTGTTCTTATGTCCACCCAGGAACTCATGTGTGCTTTTTGATGAACAAGAAACTTTTTACATACCCATCTTACTTGGTGAGATTGCTCCAGTTACATTATCGATCTGGAAAAGCATTTCTGTATAAGGGTTGGGAAAATGATGGAGAATGCTGTATGTCAGCTGTGCATGGGGAGTTGTAGGATCATCGCGGTCAGTGGCGTGGACATACATGAAGGGCTTGCCTGTTTGGATTAGAGAAGAAACAGTGGTAAGAGGAATCTGAAACCTCAACACATAGTCCATTCAAGCAGAACTCTCACGCCAGGAAGGCAGCTTATGGAGAGCTGCCGTTGTTTCATAAAGCATCTCTCATGGTAAGCCATGCTTGTGTGTGGAGGTTACATTGCCTGTGCACCATCCCACAGGTCCCCCTTCCACCAACTCTGCTTAATAGGATCACACTAGGTGTGAAGACCAGTTGACAAAGAAGGTGAAAGAGACAAATCAGAGAGATATCTACCACCCAAGAGTGCCTGCACCCAGAATGTAGCTCACTGGTATCTCTCTTCAAGGCCATTTTGTGGTCCTTATGCAAATCAGTTCAACCCAAAGCACCTTGAGAGAAATGCCGGACAGCTGTGACACAGTTATAATTAAAGCAATAATCATACAGTGAAAAAAAAAAAAGGAAATGCATGGTTACATAAGTGAATTTTTGCCTTTTAATCACCAATGCAGCATTCAAAATCTTTTTGACTTGGATGCAGTTGAAGAATACAGTCAAATATTGTAGAATGGTTTTCTGACCCCATGGAGCTTTATATGCATATTCTTTAGTGAAAGTTTCTTCTTGAGTCCATAATCACAGTGATAACAGCTGGCTGAGTCCTTTGTTTCATTTCCAAAGTGAAATGGAAGTATTGAAGAGCAAGTCTCGAACTGCTCTTCAATACTTTCCAGATTTCTGGACTGGATCACTGCAATCCACAATCTAAGATTCTTTCCTAAATCCTAAAGTTCAGCTCATGTTCTGAGAAGCATCATTCACAGTAAACACATACCCCATATCTACACTGTCATTTTATTTCACCAATGTGCAAAGATTTACATATTCTTAGCATTCTCTCTCTGTATAGTATTTAGCAACCTTTAAACTCCTTCTAGCATAGAGTGTTTTTTCAGTACAGTGGAAAGGGCAGCAATATTTGCCTGTTAAGTGATACTTGCAAAGCAACAAGTACTATGAAATATTTGTGATTTCACTCATGCCTTTATACCACATAGTGGTCACTTCTTTGCCCTTTCATTATATTATACATGCTTGCATCCTTATTTTGTACAATCCTGTGGGAAGGAAAACTGATTTTTTTTTCAGTTTGTTAAAATACAGCACCCACTTTATCTTCCTGTTTAAATAATCTACCTAGCTTCCTATTAACTATAATATTTAATTATTATGATGATTACCTGGACGAGAGTTCTGCCTCACTACTCCAGTGTACTTTATCTGGTCAAATTCTGGTGGGTTGTCATTGATATCCTCCACATGTATTGTAACAGCGTATGGACCTTTCACTATGTTTCCGTTTTCATCCAGACTTTCCACCTTGATTTCAAAAAAGAAGGAACAGCAAATAAATATTTTCATGTAGATAAATTAAAAGACATAAATGAACACCAGTATGTCAAATGCCGAGTCATTCTTACTGTGACGCAAATCTGGTGAGAGCCATCACTGCATGGTTCCATCTACAAGGTCAAATTTACCACGGTAGCTCACTGACAATAATTCGGCACAGTATATGATGCCAACAAAACAAAAGAACCTACTCCTGCTTCTGATGACACTTTTCAGAGGGCAATTTCTCACTTCGAGTCTCACTGGACTACTTGTATTCTTGCACAGCTTAGACTTCATGCTTTTCTTTAAATAAAAATAGATACTTTCTAAAGAACAAGGAGAAAACCTAACATGATATAGCGGACTCAAGTGTGCTATTGTAAATATCAGTCAGGAAAACAGGCTGGTCTAAGAGTTTGTAAAGAAAATTTAATTCTTAGTTCTGATTACATTTCCATTCCAAACACTGTCGTCTTATTTTTCAGCCTTCTTTGACTTTAAAACACCAAGTATATATCATGTCTGTCAGACTTCATTTTTTTTTTGCACATAATGGATCTAATCATGATTATCTATGCCTAACCAAGTATAATTTTTCAGTTCTGTCATCGTTTCTTCTTGTCTGTAAAGGATTCCATGTTTAGGGTTCATAATTTCTGGGGCTAGAAAATTGTCCTCTCTAATTCCAATCCAAGGACACTTTAGAGCTGAGAACACGAAACCATTAAACCTGGAGTGCTAGACTGTAGAAAGATAGCTAAGGCCAACTAAAACATCATCATGTACTTTGTCTGTTCAGATATTGATCCTCTCACGATCATATCCTTCTCAGTTACTAGTGCCTCAGAAAAAGACAATACCATTTTCGACACAGAATCCAAGCACAAGAGTATACTGAGACCAAAAGATCGCCTACCCACTGTCCCACTCCCAGCAGTGTTTACAATAAGATCCTTACAAAAAGAGTATAATAGCAGGACAAGTACACAATGCTCTTTCTTCTAATAGCCTCCAACATCTGCCAAACAGCTTTCTGCTGTTATCTAACAGAGGTTAGAACTGTGCCTCTGTGTCTAAATGTCATTTACTCACACCATTTATCACTAAATAGATTATAATCTTCCTAAACGGATTACATATAGTTTATTTTCCCATTCCAGCCATGGAATTCTCCCTGACAGTCTTCAGGGATAACAAGCAAATCTCATTCATGGGGCCAGATTTCACTTCCAGTCAAGTGTCCTCCTCATATTAGGACAATTAAAGGATTGGTGTTGGCATGAGGGTAATTTTTGTTTTCTCAGCATAACTCTCCTGTGCTCAGGAGCATTTTCCTGAGCAAAGTCTTCCAGAACTATAAAACCATGAGTCTTTCAGCAAACTTCAATATTAAAAATAAAAAAGCTGTCTGTAAACATAGACAAAAGAAACAATTTGAAATTTCAACCATTTTCCATTAATTTCAGGTTTACCAAAAAAAGGTGAATATGAGTAACCCTCCCTTCCTATTTTTTATTGAGTTTTTACCTGCAGTCTGTGCACTGCCTTGGTCTCCCAGTCTAGAGACCCATTGAGATACAGGATGCCTGTCTTTGGCACAATGTCGATTATTCCATCCTTTTCACCAGTCGCTCTGAAACTCACAGCTGGTGGCTCGGATATGAACTAGAATGGGGGAAGAACAGAGTGAAAATCATCCTTTAAATCATCCTTTTTTCAGCATTTTCACCATAATCAAAATAATTTCATGCTTTTGTGTCTTTTAAAATCTATTGCCAACAGCATGCTTGGTTGGGGGAATGGTATTCCAACAGTCTGCTCAAACAAATCTGCTCTTTTCTGATCCTCAACAGAGGAGTTTTCACATTACTTCCTGAATGCTGCAGGAAATCCCAACTGTGGTTTCTTTCCAAAGCAAACGTCTGCTTGGGACAGGGCCTTGTCTGAGCACGGGAATGGAAAAAAATGACACACATCCTCCATTTGCCTGGGAGCTGGATCTGTCCTTCTGTGGTTATGGCTTTGCGAAGAAAAACTCAGAGCTGAAGGAAAATGATGACACAAGTTACATTGAAACCCATTCTCTAGGAATGCTGATTTTATTAATCCCTGTCTTAGGATATCCTCTTAAAATGTGTTTGAGAGAAGGGATTGTTTCCTGCTTTTTGCATGTAGACTCCTGAATTCCCAGATAGAGGAAGTCAAAGTTAATTTCAGATCCTCTCAGGGGACAGTTCTTCCCACCGGCACAGATGACAACACTGCCCATGAGGTCAGTGTGTGCAAACTATGGGGTTTTTGACTGCAGAGGATACCAAGAGACACTTGATTACCTGGTAAATGAAGCGCACTCCCCCTCCTTCTGGAACAAAGAAATCCATATCCTTCAGATGTCCAGTTACATGCAGGTCCCCCAAATTCTGGCACATTGCCTGCGAGAGAGAGAAAGGGGTGGAGGAAAGCAGCTGAGGGATATCTGCTGTCACCACGCACAAACAGCAGCTCTCCATCACTGAATCTCTTGCAAGTTATTTTGCTGTAATATAGTGGAGGAGACTCTTGCTGGTTTGTACTGAACATCTCCAGGTTCTTTATTGCACATCCATTTTTAAAGGTGGTGTTATTCATTCATTAGTTTGAAAACAAACATTTAGGCCCTGCCCTTTTCTAACCACTACATAATTAAATGAGATTTGATCTACCTTCAAGAGCAAACAGAAGCACCGAAGAGCTGAATGTAGACTGAGAGCAAGAGGAAATTCATAAAAACATTTCTGGATCGCTTATGTGTCCCCAGCAGGACCAGCCATGACCCATCCAGTAGCCACACAGTCCTGTGGCCAGAAGTGTGTCGGGAGACCCAATGTCACACCTGGGGATGGGGTGGAATTGGGGCTGCACCCCTTGTAATTTCCTCAGTAAATCCAAACTTTTTTGTAAGGGAAAAAGGTGGATCTCTCCAGGTCCCCCACCCCACCACCCTCAGCACCACAGCTGTCTAGGCAAGCTGCTTGAGCTCTGTGCCTTCACATCAGTTGCATGTGAGTGCAAACCACAGCCAGAGCAAGTGTCCTGCTGATCTTTGGCTTCTACCTCACGGCAAAAATGCCATGTGAATCTGTCTCAGCCTTTGTTTTCTTCCTAATGTCTGGCAATGCCTTCACATGGGGTTTTTTCTGGCAAATTTTTAAGGAGTTTTATATAAGTTTTATAACCACCCCCTTCCTCGTGCCCAAAGACCTCCAGAGACACTCCTGCCCTAAAGTTTCAGGGCTGGTTTTGCTTTCAAACAAAAAAGCAAAGCAAAAATCAGTCTCCCAGAGCAGCCCTTTCACACAAGACAATTCAGCCTACAGTTCAGATAATCTACCTGCTTCTCTCTGAATTCAAACTCCCCTGAATGCCTACTTTTCTCTCCCTGTCACCAACATCTTGCCAATGCTGAGGAGCTGCCTGCCAGAATTAGGGCTCCATCATTTGGCTGCACAGGTGAAACTCCTTTTCTTCCATGGTAAAAATGACTTTATTTTGATTTATAGATTTGAAGTGCCATTGCCACCCTGTCCATCACCCCGTGGAGTCAGGCTCCTGAAGTGCGTGTTCTCTGCTGCATGACTTTTTCCCTGGATTTGGTCCTATTGCTGCTGGGACAGCTATTCGGCCTCTCACAGAAAAGCACAGTCTACGTATTACCAAGGGAAAACTTAATTCTGCCTATGACAAAAACATAGCTAAGTTCAGCGCAATTTACCCTAAAGCGCTGCTCTGTGTGTGTCACAAGTGGTGTTTGAATAACACCAGATTCTGCTTAATAATAGCCAGAGATGCTGCCCTCCTCGCCTACAAGGGTTCGTGACTATTTTGGAAAAAGGAAAACTAGAACATTGTGAGAACTGGGGGAGGAGAGGAAGGGATGCTCGTGAACACTAGTGACAGTAGAAGAATATCAAAAAAAGCCATATAATAGGCATGCATACCAGGAAAGGGTGCTTCACAGCTACCTTTTAGTATTTTTGCTAAATGCTGACTGCTGGCCTCTGCCAGGGACAAGATAGCAGGACCCTGGATCTGACCTGTTACAGCTGTTCCTGTGTCACACTGGTGGGCACAACCCAGCTCCTGGAGGTTTTTCCCAGGGCCATTTTGTGGAGAGGATTTGCTTGGTCATGTTCCTTGCCGTGGAGAAACAACGGTCGATGCTATAAAACCCAATGGGTTCAAAGTGCAGGCTGCAAAGCAAGGAAGAGATATCTCTTCCTGTTGATTAATGTTACTTTATGTGGACAATAAATATGTCCAAATGTATGCCTACAGCATGAATCACTACTGAGGGGCCTGAAGGGGAAATAGGGTTTTCTCCTTGGCCCGTATCTGGCTGGCGTCCCTTTTGAAGATGGCTCTAAGGACAAGAGGAAACGGTCTCAAGTTGTGCCAGGGGAGGTTCAGGTTGGATATTAGGAAGAACTTCTTCACTGATAGAGTCGTTAGGCATTGGAACGGGCCTGGAGGTGTTCAAAAAATGTTTAGATGTGGCACTTCAAGACATGGTTTAGTGGGTTTAGCGGGCATGGTGGCATCACGTATATGGTTGGACTTGATGATCTTTGAGGTCTCTTCCAACCATAATGATTCTGTGATTCTACGATTCTATAATGCCTGTGGAGTGGTTTCACAGGGGGGTCATAGAAACATAGAATGGTTTGGATTGGAACTGACCTTCAAAGATCATAGAATCATAGAATGGTTTGCTTGGAAGGGACTTTAAACATCACCTAGTTCCCCCCCCCCTGCCATGGGCAGGGACACCTTCCACTAGACCAGGTTGCTCAAAGCCAAATCATCTCGTCCAGCCTCCTCCTGCAGGCAGGGACATCTTTCACTAGACCGACACTGGTGACTGGCACTGCCATGGGCTGCAGCTTTTGAAATGTGAAGGAAAAAGGAGGTGCTCGCTACTGCACATCAGTCCCACCCCCTCAGAGTCTCCATATTCTGAGGCATATTTTTAAGACTTGAATTTGACTCATATTTTTATCTTTTGTGTTTATTTCAGTTATAAAGTAGAAGCCATCCCTGTAGCCTTTACAAACATCAGTAAATCTATTGACTTTAATAGATGAGGTCCATAAATAACATAATTAATACATTTCAGTTCCAGAAAATCCTCTGGAATTCCATCACATAGATGGAATAATGAGGATAAATAATCAATATGCATGGTTTAAACTATGTGCTGTTATATGTCTTAGAATACATTTAATACGCCAGCACATATATAGATTATAATATAGAACATATGGTACAGATGTCTTCAGTGTTTGGTGATTTGTTGCAGTATTTTTAAATCTTTTCTAGCATGAAATCCACTTATTGGAAAATGTAGTATCTAAGGACGAAGTACAAGAGACAAAATAGGTAAAACAGTCTCTTTTAGGCTTTTTAAAGTTTTTTTTCCTAATGACTGACATGCCTTCTTAACTTTTGGCCATGGGGTCACACACGTGTTGAGGCCACGCTCCCACGCCCAGCGTTACGGCCGCTCTGCCGACAGACACGCTGCCAGCCTGACCTGCAGACCGGGACGCCCCGTGAATTATTGCGTGGAGGCTCTCGGGCAACCTTTGCCATTTGCTCCCAGATAAATGAAGGAAAAGCTGTAACTCACCAAGTGAATGACAAGCAGAAATTGAAGTCCACACAGCTTAAACATACTGAGATATGCTTTGCTTCAGCTCCTGCAAAGAAGAGGCAATAGTCACTTTAACTCTATAGAGCTGGCCCAATGCATTTGTGAATAAAGACTACAGCTAAGTTTTCCCAGAACTGTAGGCAGAGAACAGCCGAGGAGCAAGCTCTGAAGGACCAGGCGCAGCTCTGTCCATGGGAGGTGAGAACATCGGTGTCCCCGGGCTGGCTGGGAAGGTCGTGCCCATCGGGTCTGTCCCCAATGGTGCAGGAGGTGCCACATGCTGTGAGAGCCTCAAATGGCTGTCAGAGGTTGAAACTGGCACAAAACTTCAAGCTATGCAACCTCACTGTTGCAATGATTCTATGTCACTTAAGCCCCATTTTAATTTCTGCTTTACTGAAGGCAACAACACGTTCACAGGAAACACTATAACCACAAGAAGATGAAGGTCTTGCAGGGACCATCCTGAGGCCTCTGTCTTCTGGTTACAAAAAACAACTGTTCAGTGCAGCTTGCAGAGGCAGAGGAAGCCACAAGCGTCTGCGCCCCTTAAAACAACATGGCTACCGGAAATGAAATTTCCAAGTCCAAGGAACACTGCTTGCCTCAAATTTAAAAAAAAATGCTGAGCACACACTGCCATGACTTGTGTTACATCCTCCTGGAAACTAGATGGGTTCCTCCAAAATGAAATCCTGCTTTCTTACTAGTTCTAGATTTTAACAAAAAGGACGAGGCCGGTTCTGGAGAGAGGTGAAGCTGGCGTACAATGCTGCCATCTTCAGTGGTGCTCCATGTTGTGTGGCTCACACCTAAAGGTATCCTTCGGCCACCACAGCTCTGTCCCATGGAGGTTCTCAAGGAGAAGATAACAGTGTGGAGGCACAGCTCCTTCCAGATGTCCTCCTGCTTGGGCTTCCCATCATAACTCCCCCCCCTCCCCCTTTTCTTTCTTCAACGACTGACCAAAAAGGGGACCTTTTGCTTATACAATAAGAATTTCAGAAACAGCTGCCCACACCGCTGTTCTCTCCGGCACGCATTTTAGGATGTGCCACAGAACTTTATCTCGTAAATCCCATTCTGAGCAGGGTCGCCTTGAGTGTGCAATTACACCCTTTGAAATTACTGGGCTCTTTCCTTGGGCTGGACCTAGCTGCATGGGGACTGGAAGAAAATAAAATAACACTCCTTTGAAACCAGAAGTGATCAGGAAAATCATTAAATTTGTCGGGAAACGAGGGCTGAAGGTGAACCCCCTGTAGCTGCCTGGCAGCGATGCCTGCTGAGCGGGTCCCTCGCTGCCCGGCCTGCAGCCAGGGAAGCTGGGGCCTGGCACAGGCAGGACAGTGGGGTAGAGAAGCCGTTTTAAACTCCTGGGAAGGCACTTTGAACCGAGATAATTTCTGATATTTCAGTTAGATAGTCAATGAAAATTTGTTCAGTTCCTCTCTCTGTCCAACATGCTGTCCGCTCCCCTCCTCCCAGTCTCTTCTGAATACATTGGCCAGTTTCAGCTGCACTTAACAGCAGGGTGGGAACTTCAAAAAACTAATTCCATATTAATTTGGGGTGGCAGGTGGGACAGAGGATCCAAAGGCATGCTGTCCCCGAGGGGAAGGCTGCAGTGTGTGCCCAGCAGCTGCCTGCATGGCT
>NW_009609182.1:35784-42637 GCF_000690535.1 Cariama cristata
TGAGGAAGAAGGGTATGGGGTGGTCTGGGGATACCACGGTCTGCATTCAGGGAAAAGAGAAGGAGCAAGACCTATTACAGTGAGGAGGAAGTTTAAGGAAGGGACACGTCCAGCTTTAGTGTAGGGGACAGAAGATGGCGGGAAATACACTCGTTTATGTGGCTGCCCAACCATACTGTGTCTCGGCCAGGTTTCTCTGTCCGGATCTGACTATGAAACACAGCAGTGGAAATACAACCATTTTGTAGGTTACAGGTTTGCGTGATAAGTGCCTTTGCCATTCCCTTCTCTCTGAATATAAACATCATTCCCTAATGTCGTGCCATTCGCAGTGCCTGTTGCAAGGCCAGGATGAGTGGCTTGATCAGCCCTTGAACATTCATTTTTGGCTGGAAGCTGTTACCAAGTCTCCTGAAGCATCGCACTGCCAAGGACCAAAGCCCCAAAATACATACTCCTCTGTCACTCACAGTAGAGTTTCAGTATATATAAATTCATGCAAAAGTTTTCAATAATAGACAGTTTCAGGATTAGAATAGGATCAGCTTAACTAAAAGCAGTCTGAAATCTGACTGCGGGCTAGAGCCATATTTTCCCCTTCATTTCTTAGCTTCATCTCAGTGCTATATCCCTAATAAACCCTTATGGTTCTCCTGCCTGAACAGAAAGAAATCTCTAGGATAACCATCATACAAATACCCCAGCAACTTTCAATAATAAACATTCAGAGAACAAAGAATATTCCCGGAGGTTAAAGATCAGTAACAATCACAAGTATTTGGTTCCATGAAGAAAAAAATATTATTTTCTTTAAATGATTGATTTCAGATGTTCAAATTCAGTAAAGAGAAAACAGAGGAAATTGATCCAAATCAAACACAAACCAGACTAAGCCTTAGCACAGCAGTCATCCATTTTACAAGGACAGCTGAGTTCCTAACGCTGCCTGAAAAGCCTTCAGCAAAACCCTCGCTTCAGCTCTTAAAATCTTTCTGTGAAATGACAATTAGATCATCCCTTACCTGTAACATGAAAAGCTTATTTTGCTCTAAAAATGCTTCTTTCTTTCAGCTGTGGGAGTCACCTTTGCACAGGTTGGTTGTGTCTGTCTGTGCTTCTCCACACAGTTTATAGTTCCTCAGACTCGCCCTAGAGATTCAGTGGCTCAAACATTAACAGCATGGAGAATTATTGATTCTTAATGACTAGGTGTGGTATGAAACAGCAGCCATGTAAGGAAGCAATGTAGCACTGAGATAATTTACAGCCTTCAATATTTTCATGTCTTTTGGGATTTTCTTTCTGAATTAAGTTTTTTCGATGGACCTGCAAAAAATGAACACAGCGGGCATGGGCTGGAGCTGCGGGGGGAAGTTATCCTTTCTGCAGGAGAGGAGGTGGAAAGGAGAAGGCATAGGCCTTGGGCGGAGATCACATTTCCTACTTGCTTAGTTGCAGGGGTAATTCATGTTCAGAAGACAAGAGCTTGGACATAAAGGAGGCTTGTTTTCACAGCACGTTTGTGCATGGGGAGGACCCAGCCTAGTTATGAGAATAATTCATCAGTCATCAACTCAGAAAGCTCAAATTCTGTCTGAGCTCTGCAACAAATTTCCTTCGGGTAACTTTGGGCAAATCACTCTATTTGCCCTTTTCCAGATACTCATCTCATAATGGATGTAATTGTTTCTTTCCCTTGTGTGCCATCTTTCAAGTCTGTTTAGATTTTCAGCCCTTCAAGGGAACCAGTCCCTGCCAGTCCCTGCATTATAGTACCTGTAGTGAGGGGAACTGAAATCAACTGGACTGTGAAGGACTATGGTAAAATAAATAATAAATAAAATATATTTGGAAAAAACCAGAAGTTTTCTAAAAATCATCATCCTTAAAGTGTTATGCTTTCTGCTAACTCACTTTTTTTTCTGCTAACTCATGCTTATTTGAGAAGTTTTGAACAGGTTTATTTTATCTCTCATTAAATGTTACTTTTCATCCAGGTTCTAACTTCTGCTTTCAATTTCCTCAGTATGTTAGATTGCTCTTAAACATTGTTAGATTATTTATGCAGCACATTAAATATTTTCAAAATTATGCATCCAAAGAAAGAAGTGTTTAGAATCACTCACAGCTGGAAGGCGTACAGTTCTGGGAAAGGTGAGCTTTCTGTTTGTGCTTCAGATCACATTTTTCCCTCAAAATCAGTGTTTGTTTCTCCAGGAAAAAAAACTCTAGACTGTGTTTTCAGCATGCTTTCAAACACAACTGTTCTCCATTTGCTCATACACTCAGAATGATTCAGACTTTCTCAAAGCTGTCTGCTAGCAGTGAGTTATCTTTAGAACTAGCTCAAAACCAGCAGTTTCCATTAAAGTATTAGAACTCATTGTTAATGGTTTCAAAGTAAATATAATAAGAGAGAGTGAATTGAACTTGCTTGGAAATATGTTGACTTTGAGTGACTTACATGCAGTTTCATTGTGTACTAGTTGGATGTGAATGAGCAGTACTTTCAGCATGAAGTATACATTTCAAAACATCAAGAATTCATGCTGCAATAACAAATTTACATAAACAAATTCCTAATGTCATTTTTAGCCCTCCTTTACATGACAAGTGCCTAATAATTCAAGTTGTGATGTCAGAAGTCAGAGCCACATAAACAAGTTAGGCATTTGTCTTTCAAATGCTCGTGTCTCTGCTTGGAAGTCCAGTTACTAGGAAGGACAGTGTGGTATTTGAAGTATAAATTTAAGGTACCTAATATGCTTACCTGAATGCCTATATTTTTTAAAGTCACTGGAAGAGGTGAACCTGCTCACCCCCAGTATCTTCCTCTGGTTGAAATAATTTCCCAACTGCTTACAGGTTGTAACCATACAGGAAAAAAAAGTCTCCCATGTGAAATGCATTACAAAGTCCAGAAGCACTTAAAGCTTTACAACAGTCATAACATGGTGCCACAGATAAAATCACAAGAAGAAACTCAGCAGTGAGATTGGTTCCTTGAGCCAGCTGTTTCTGTGAGTAAATCTGATGAAGAGAAGGCAAACATCCAGGTGTTTATTGTGTGAATCATTGTTCAACGAGTCAGTTTTTCCAGAAACAACTCTTCTCATATCATTAGTCACATCCTTTTTACTCTTCCTATTTATCAGCTTTGTTATTCCTCCCTTGGTCCTTTTTAATTTTTTCTTTTTGTCCTTTTACTTTTACTCCTTGTTTCGATTCACTTGATGTCTCTCCACATACCTCTTCCACTTCCAAAACTAATGGGACCTGCCTGATCTCAGCTTCTTTCCCTTTCTGATTGTTTAGAAAATATTTTCTCCATGGGTCTCTTAGGGCATGATAATTGCACATCATCATCAATATGTGTCAAAATGAGCCAGCACCCGTGGAGGAAAGAGAAGCATAGAAAAATAATGCTCAAAAGAAACTCAAGTTTCTAGTCATCTAGTTCTTTTATTTCTCCTGAGGCAGAATGAGCTTCGCTTGCAACCTCCCTGATTGTAAAAACCACAAATAATGGCCACTCCTAGTCTCCATAGGCAATCCGCTGTGGTACTTTCTGACATGTGCTCATTCACATTGTTGTCCTCTGGATGCTGCTCAATCACTCTCCACCTTTGCTGATAAGCAGTGCCCCCAGATTCTCCCAGGTGAGATTTCCCAATGCTGCTGAGGACAGGCTCCTACAAACAGTATCTCCCAAACAATGCAACTCTTACCAATGCACTTATAAAGTATTTTCATGTTATCTCATTGCATTGGTAGTTACACTGCCATAATTATTATGTGTGGATTTACCTATGCTATATACACACCTTTAGTGGTGTAACCTACTTATGACTGTCTTTGTGCTGCCTTGTGAGTTGGAGAGCACTGAAGAGCTACGATGTAACAAAGTAGTTTATTTTTACTACACTTCCTAATACTCATTCTGCATTGGGATGTATTATGCCATTAATTCCATTTACGCAGAGACAAAAAATTCCTGCTAATGCTTTTCTTTGTTTTTTTTCCTACGAAATTCTTCTTATTGATAATCTTATTTTATAGAAATCTGCTATTTTCAAGTCCATTGTAATTTTTCTCCTTTTCCCTCTTTCCTTTTGCAAGGACTGTGGATTCTCATCATGGTATAATTACCAGACACTTAGATCACTCTCATCTTTTCATACTCTGCACTTCAAAATAAATATATCCATCCCCATGAACATTTCACTTTTTTTTCCTCACTGTTCTTTATGAAGCACTTTACCCTACTATACAAACAGTCCAGTCTCAAATTATTCAGCCAAATTTCTGTGGTTCTCATAATCTTGAGAACATATTAAGTGTTACGGGGCCCCGTATTACTCGCCTTTAAGATGTTCTTCAGACCTTCCTTTTACATCTCTCCCTGATAGCCTTGCCCTTTCTACTGCTTATATCCCTGTTCACGTTGAGATAATTTACGTTTATACAATGGTGCAAGATGTGGTGTTGGGGAGAGGGAACATGGACAAAAAGCACAAACCAAGAAGATCGGATGAACACATTTGTGAGCAATCATCCAAAACAAGAGGCACCATGGTAAAGGGCTTAAGACCTGGGGGTGAACTACGTAGGTATGTGTTGGGATAGGAACAAAGCATGGCACGGATTGCTCAGCAACTTCCCTGCAAAAAGGGGTAAGCAGATGAATCCAACAGTTCACGGTACTAATGCTTGATGGCTAGGGTGAATGAAGCTACACCACTTGTCCAACCCTGTTCTCCTACCCAGGAGGTATGGCTTTCTGACTGGCCCATGTATGCCTGTGCCTTGGATGGTGAAAATCTTACCTGAATCATCTCTGTTTCCAGAACTTGATATTCAGTTTTGACCTGCTAATCTTAATTCCCAGTTGGATCAGTTATCCTGTCCGGGGAAGCAGATAACAGATCACCAGGAGCCCAGGTGAGATACCTAAAAAGGTTCCCCCACATTGTCTCAAAAGCAGAGACACTCTCTGCTTGCTTTCTTCCTCACAGCTGTTGTCGTGAATTGCCCACCTACTGCAAGACATGGGCTCTGCCCTTCCTCAGGGAAGCTCACAGGCCTCTTCCACCCTGTTGAGGGGCATGCACCTTCCCCACTGTTGCTGCTCTATATCTCCAGCATCTTAGTTTGGCTGTCCTTGGAGGACTTTAGCCGGGTGAACAGGAGGCTGAGGGGAGACCTGATCGCTCTCTACAACAGCCTGAAAGGAGGGTGTAGCCAGGTGGGGGTCGGTCTCGTCTCCCAACCAAACCAGTGACAGGACAAGAGGGCATAGTCTGAAACTGCGCCAGGGGAAGTTCAGGCTAGAAATGAGGAGGCATTTCTTCACAGAAAGGGGCGTTAGGCTTTGGAATGGGCTGCCCAGGGAGGGGCAGATCCCAAAGGTCTCTTCCAACCAAATTGATTCTGTGATTCTGTGACTCCATGTCCATTATATTGATGCAATTCTCCTAGCCACCATTGTGTCTCAGCCTAGGCACCTCCCCCAGCAGCCCTTCACCCACATGGTACCTCGTTCCTGCCTTGCGTTGACACTGATGCTACCTCACAGTTCAATAAATCCCCACCAGGACTTGGGCAGAGATATCCCCAGGTGGTTTCATTCGTAGGTACATGTGGCCACACTCAAAGCAGGAGGAAGCTGGATCAGCAGCGCGCCTGGCTCTGATGAAGCAGCACGTCCCCGCTTTTGTTCCCAGAGGATCTCCTTGAAGGCCTTGGCCAGCCCCATCCCTGCAGAAGTTGCCCGGCACATATAGTGCTCTCAGCCACGGTCTCCACCTCCCCAGGCACAGAGGTCTGACCTCTCCCACCGCACACAGACAGACCGTACTGGCTTGCCTTCTTCATCGCTGACAGAGGAGGCCTGTTGAGAAGGTCCTCCATTTGCTGCAGTCAGGTCCTGGCCCCTGTTAATGTCCTGAGCTAATGCTGTTAAACTCCTGGGCTATTAAACTTGCCCAGGTCAAGATGATAGATTTTAGTTTCCCTTTTTCTTCTTGCAAGCAATGACATAATGGAACCAAATGGCTCTTCTGGAATAAACAATGCATATTCTACAGATTACTTGTGTTTACACTACTTATTGCAAGACCTCCAAAGGAGATTAAAACTTGAGCTCCGCACTGAAGCACGGGGAAATTCACTTTCTTTCAGCGTGCTGGTCTCCTCTAGCTAATTCTTATGACGTCTTAGGGTGGCATATGCATTAGAAGTTATGAACTGCATATTTCAAAATCACATTTTTTTCCTTATAAATGCAGAAGAAGCAATTTTTTTACCTTTTTCGTTCATTACTCGATACATACAAAGACACGCTCACGATTTGCACAGCTCAAAATACATAACACTGTGTCAAAACAAGATAGGAAACCCGAGTGTTTTCTCAGCTATAGTCTGTTTAGAAAACATGATAGTATTATGACATGAAACAACCATCAAGCTGGCAGGCTGACACTATTTTTTGTTTATTCACACACGCATGTAAATGCAGATGGCCTTAGGACCCGTGAAGCGGATGGTCTTAGAGCACTCTATCATCTGGATGTAGGTGCCTACCTGTAGGACACTGAAATAGGCATGATAAAACAAACTAGTATCTAGGGCTTTGTTCATCACTGTGACCACAGATTCTGCTGCCTGGATTGTTACATATAGCAGTCACTGGATAAAAATCAGAAATAAGCCTGGGAACAAAGCCCAGATGCCAAGATTCCCCTTCAAACTGAAGCAGGACTCAGGTGCTCTTCATTGCCCTTCTCCACTCATCAGGAATCACAGCCAGACAATCCCCACGGACCCTGGGAGGGGGGGGGGGGGGGGGGGGCCT
>NW_009609182.1:42668-44572 GCF_000690535.1 Cariama cristata
TCCCTGGCGTAGGATCAAACACTCTCCTGCAGGCATCCAAGCCCCAGAGCCAGGGTGGGAGCTCACATCCAGCCCTGTGCTTGGCCTTCCCTGGTCCTCAGCTCTGTACAGCTCACTGCTTCACCTCCTCACCTCCTGGGTTTGCCCTCCTCAGGTGTTTCACTGTCCCTATTAGCTGCATCAGGAATAAGGTCTTAGAGCTTTGGAGTTGGTTTTACTCCAAGTGCTTGAGAAAAAAGCCCAGTAGTGTTTAAGCTTTTCCTTATACCTGATTTTCAACCTCTTTATTAAAAACGACTATTACAATATGCAATATGCATCTGGTGCAATATGTATATGGTGCATATGCATATATGCAATATGTATATGGTGACTGACTTACAAAGTAAAGCCAAACCGAAATTCAGTGGACCATGCACAAGAATCTGCAGTGCCTGGGCAGTCCCATGTCCCACTGCTCAGCTGGGAACCTGGAAAACTGGCTTTTGAATGAAAACATCTTTCAAAAACCAGCACAAGTGACTGGAAGCTGATGCCGTTTGTCTCCCTCCCTCCCACCCACACAGCTTTAGAATGCAAAATGTGTTCCTGCTGCTCAGGCTTTCCTGACTCTCCCTTTGCCCTGGCTGTGTAAAACCAGCAACAGGGCATCAGTCCAACACCCTCGTCTCAAGTTTGATGAGTCCTCTAAATGGTGGGATTCATTGTTGCCATGCTAATATAAACCTAAAAAATGGAAAGCTTGACCAGAGAAGACAAAAGCATCTCAGCTTTATAGTTTATAACCAGTTTGTTCTGCTGGGATGGGTTAAAAGAAATCATGCTCTTTCAGGGATCAGATGATCCTGGCTCATTTTCCCCTTGGTTTTAGCTCTCCTCTTCCCCATGTAGACAGCATTCAGACTGGCACTGCTTTACATCACAGGGTGGAACTTTTACAGCCTGATAAGATACCAAGTGGCTCCCTTGAGCACAGTGTCTCTCATAAATATTTGTACCACTAGCTGTAATAGCAAGAAGAGCAGCAAACTTCAGCTCATCAGGAATTCTTACCGATAGTTGAGTTCCCAGAGTATGTTTCCCTAAATAACATCTGCATTTCCAACATTTCTAAAGGCTTCCTTAAAGCCTTTGACAGCAGTAGGAATAGACAGCAAGGGACTAAATATTTGAATTGATTTTGACTAGCAATGAAGGTACTTTATGTCTAAATATGAAATTCAGGGTTCATTTTAGCACACGTTCTTTGCAGAGGAGCTGCCAAATGGCCATAAGTGTAATTCCTGATGGAAAAATTGTTACAAATCAGTTCTATTACCTCTCATCTCAGCAGGATCATGAGGTCTGGTTGCAGCTGTGCCTTCCACTGAAAGTGTTATGAACTCCCAGAGAAGGGCTAGAAGTGGACTTGAGCCTTCTAGGGATCTGGCTGTTTAATTTCAGAGTCAAATCACATGGCTCACATCATAAACCTGAATCAATGCTGAGAGTGACCTTTATCTATCGGAAGGAATTTTACATGCATTAGTGGTCAAGCCAAACATAAATAATCTCATTTATTTCAACTACCTACTTTGGCGATCAAGACCTAGTCACACAGATGAACCATTAGAGGATAAGGCCTACTGTCTGCAAGGGAGGACTGTGCACATTTTGTGTGGCAGCCACCTACCATGAACATTATTTAAAGCACTAATTCCTGTGCTTAGAATAGAAAATGCCAGAAATACCGCATAATTTTAACTTCTGCCAGCAGTGGATAACCAGCTTTTGTTGGCACACCATACACAAGCTAGGATATCAAGGGACTATTTCTGTGACTAAATAGCTGTGGTATTGGGCTATCAGTGTATGTACTTGACGTTCACTTCTGTACTTCCAAAGACTGTAGTGCAACCGTTTTA
>NW_009609182.1:44603-68713 GCF_000690535.1 Cariama cristata
CCCTGCCTCATTTGTGACTTATATGGGAATGCCTCCCTGAACATACACCTCTGTTTGCTTGACATTAATGGAAACTGCACGACTTAACGCCCTCCCTCATCTCCCACATTAAAGTCTCAAACTTGCATCTGTCTCATCAACTTTCAAGTTAAAAGGGCAGTCAGTAGGATAAAATCATCAATTCAGAGCTACCTCTGCCTTTTGGCATCTCAAGGTCAGTGCAGCCATGGGACGAACCAGTGCTTTTAACATCGCAGCGCTCGTGAGCAGATGTGCAGTGGTGCTGGCCTGGGCTGCTGGTACCAACGTCCATCCTAGACCACAGGGATCCAGGATCAGCAAAGCTGAAACTAAATGCTGTACATTCAGGGGTTAATTTCACGGTCAAAGACAACACGAACACAGAACAGACTTCTTCCCGAGGAGCCCAAACACAAGGTTAAAATTTTCACTAAGAAACAGAAGCGCAAAGCCATTTCCTTTTACCCTAGACAGTCCAGTGTTGTGATCGGCTGGGCTTGGGTCACAGCAACACTTCTAGTCCGCTTCCAGGTTTGCATTTCCTTTCCATAGCTACTTCCCTCCCAGACCATATCCCCATCACGGGTACAGCAGGGCAGGGCTGAGCAAACAAGGGCCCCGGCACCCAGCAAGCTCCCTGCTGTCGGGCGGATTCTCCTCCCAGTCCAAAGGGAGACCAGCACACTTTGGTAGCACATCTATAAAACAAAAACCAGCCTGTTGAAGAACAGTTTGCCTGAACTTCTTGGTTTTAATAGATCTTCTGTAAGTGCTGAGTGGACCCAGAATTTCATGGGATATTAAATAAATTACATCAATTACCGGTTAACGATACATTTACATTTAGATAATGCATTATAGAAGTTCCAAGTATTTTGCAGACTTGGATTAATCCAATTCTGCAAGATCTCTGTAAGAAAAACTATCTCCTTTCCACAAAAGTAGTGCTGCTGCCAATTCCAGGAGTTCAGAAACCATAACTCAGGCCCCAAAATACCATGATAGGCTCAAAAAGGTCTTAATAAGAACAACATGAATGTCTTTTTATTCACCTTTTGATGTGTGACTCATGTTGTTTCTTTATAGTTATGAAGATTAGACTTTCTTTGAACAAAAGCAAACTTCTTGCATATTCATAGAATTATAGAAGCTATCAAACAAAAAATAAGATTGTTTCAACACAGTGTGCTCAGAAAATAAAAATATAACTTTGTCTGAACTTTCTGTGTATTTTTCAAATGAATTACTATGCTGTTTGGAACTACAGAGATATCTAGCTCCTATCTTTAACTAATCTAAAGCATAAAGAGGTTGTTATCAGTCTAAGGACTTTGAGTTATGTTTGTGAAAGAGTAGTGCTGATAGTACGTTTTTATGAATGACTTTTGCTGGAAAGTTAAACAGCATAATGAGCAGCTAATGTAGAAAGAAAAGCGATACATGTCCGATGTCTTCGATGTTCGTACAATCTCCTGTGACAAGATCACAGAGAGGAGAGATGGGGTGAAGAGAGGGTATTGCTCTTTGTGGTAGCTGGATGGGGTTCTTTAATAAAACTGGAGTTTGTTGGGGTTTTTTTGTCCTTTGTTGCCCAAAAGATGTTTAGCTACCTTCCTATCTATTTCAAAAACATTTTAATTTTTAGTTCAGTCTTCGGATTTCTGCCTTTGATAGTTTTTTGCTAAATTTCTCTTAGTCTTAATCTATTTGCATTTTTTTTGGTTTACGGTGCTGCGTAACTTGTGCAAAAGTGCCTAATTTTTTATTTTTTTTTTAATTTCTCCTATTTAGAAACTGAGAAAAGCTAGTCAGGAGGTGTTTCCATCACTTTCGCTCTCATGGCAGTGGTTTAGGGGGGGCAGCAGCCATTCACAGGCACTCCCAGGTGGGTGCTGGTGTGCACCCTCCTGGCCCTGGCCAGCTGTGCTGGAGGGAGGGTGCTCCCTTTAAGCCTCAGCTGCTTTAAGTGCAAACTCTGACATCTTATGTCCAAGTCAACTTCATTGACAGCACCACGCAGTGCTTTGCACAACACCAACCGAGGCATTTGGAGATGTTCCCTCTGCTGCAAAGGCAGAAATTTCCAGTGGAGCGGGCAGCAAAGGAGGAATCATTTCTAAAAACTGCAACAGTATTGACTATTTGCAAGATCACCTTTGGCAGCCATTGACACTTTTATTAATTCTCTCTTAAATTATAATTTTATTTTAAAAGTCTTTTTTTACTAAGAATTGAATTTTCTCTACTTAAAAAATGCAAAGTAGGTTATTTTATTAATCCCCCATTAAGAGCCCTTTTGTTTCCACTAACATCTTAACTCAA
Source organism: Cariama cristata (assembly GCF_000690535.1). Taxonomy (NCBI): domain Eukaryota; kingdom Metazoa; phylum Chordata; class Aves; order Cariamiformes; family Cariamidae; genus Cariama; species Cariama cristata. The sequence goes on from NW_009609182.1 coordinate 46,947, forward strand.
AAAGAAAGAAGGAAACACAAGCCTATTACTGCATTTAATATTCTGGTTCTTTTTAAAAACAGGTGTGAGAGAAGTACCAGGTTTTGACAACGGTATAGCATTTCAGCCGAAAGTTGGAGTTGTGTGTATATAGTTTGACTATAACAGGATTTTTACAGTTAATTCCTACAGAGGGCTAATTACTCTTGGAATTGGTAACTTCATGTCACTGCAGGTTTTTACTAAATTAAACTTGGTGAGCATGGCAGAAGCAAATTTATTTTCCTTATTTTGTTTTTGTTCTTTATTTTTGGCTGCTTATGGAATTCAGTTTTAAATATACCACATTGGCAGACTTTCTGCTACACTTTAAGAATGAATGTCAGTTTTGATGGCTTTAACTTTGTTTTTCTTTGCTTTTAATATCTAGGTACTATGGAATTTATGTGTGTATATTTTTATGTAGATATTTTCTAGGTTACTTGCAGAAAGGAAAGCAGTTTGTTAAGTAAGCACAAGCATTGACACAGTAGAAATGCTGCGAAAGACACATGGAAGGGAACGTTACATAAATGTTAAATAAGATCTGTTTAAATAGTATACCATTATTGTCTATTATAAATAATAAATATTTTATTCCTATAACATATAAATGCATGTGTTCTTAATTTATTTGTAAGCATTCGTCCTTCATCTCTTATAGGCTTAATATAAACACTTTGTAACTTTAGTACAATTCCTTGTATCCATAGTACTGTTCTAAATTTTTGTTACTAATTTTTATCAAATTTTAAAAAAAAATCAAAGATTTTATCAGAGGTCTCCCAGAAATATGTTTTGATGCTATTGGGGATTTCCATATGTGACTTTTGGTTCTGCATTTAGACAACAGTGACTATTATGTGAGGATCTACACAAGATGCGGATTACGACTGCAATCAAGACTTATTTTTATGGTGGTTTCTACTGATGAAAGCTAGAGTTCAGTCCATCGCTGGGGAAGTTCTCTTGGCCAGTGTTACGAAGCACGCAGTTGGCTTTTTGTTGGAAGAGTAGAGCTATTTAAGAGGAGGAAAAAAGTTTCTAGATGCATGACAGAGACATTATTTTGTAAGAAATAGAATTTAGTTCTGAGGACAAGAGCTGTGATGATCCCGTGTGACTCCAGGAGGGCTTCCAGGAGGAACATGTGGGACCAGCCATGGTGGTGACAACCAGGGCACAGCCGTCGCCCACAGGAGCCAGCATGGCTGAGCTAAGTGGGCATCTGGCACAGAGCAAACCTGCTCTTCCCTTCATTGCCTGCTGCTCTATCAGCACTTCTGAGTGGGATGCTGGCCCTGTGCATTGCTACCGATTCAAATAATAATATATCTCACTCCGGCCATTGCCTTACTATCCTTATAGGCAGAAAGGAAACTTTCTGGCTGGCTGTGTTATGGTACCAAGCCACATCCAACTCACATTTGCATGCACTTTGAAAGGGAAGACTTACAAGAGGAAGATAAGAAAAAGGTGAAAATAAAAGAAGGAAAAGAAAACGCAACATTCTCAAGGACCTTAATTATATTGGCCTGGGAGAATTCAAAACCAACAGGTCATTAGCTCACTCCTTCATTTTTCTTCACAAAGAGAAACTTGTACTTCTTGTATGCCCTTCAAGGTCCTTGCTTGCCAGTTTGACAAGGAGTCTGTGGTCGTTACTTGTACGTGCCCTGTTTGCCGAGGACATATGGACTGGCAGGGGCTGGCTTCCAGCTGAGCCCTTAGAGCCAAGGGGCTGCTGTCAGACCAGCTGGATGGTAGCTGGGCAGCACGTCTGGCTTCACGCTTTTTGCCAACAACTTTTGATGCAAAGTCCTGTTGCAAAATAGCAAAGATCTGACCAGAGAGAGAAGCCCTATGAAGTGAGTAGCGTTGGTGCTACTTACGCCGCCCAGGATGGCAGGACCTCAGCAGGCAGAGCAGGGGCACAGTGGTACGGGGTCTTCCAGGAGATTTTCAGAGGTGCTGTGCTGGAAGGCTTCTGCTGTGCTAAAACCCTTGCAGATCCGTGGAGAGTCACATTAGAAACACTGTAATTTTTTCTTATTCAGATTTAAAGTATTTTCATTTCCTTTAGCTAGACTGTTATTTATGATAGTCTTCATCATATGCGTCAACAGCTGACTATGGTCTTCTATTTCTGTAAATGTGGTTAATATTTCTGTAACTTCTTTAAATACATATTGCATGCAGACAATAACGTGGTTTCTGAAGACACACGCAATTGTTAATCTCATGGTTCAAGGTCAAAATCTCGACACTATATAACTATATATCTTACATACACCAGCCTGCCATCATGGTAAACTCTTTTTTTAATTAAAGAAGGAAGAGTTTGTTGGTTTACTCATATTTCAGTAAACTTTGGCAAAGACTTTGCCAAGGTTAGCCAGAATCACTGCAGTAAATGCACAGCGACAGAGCCTGCACAGTGTCTGAGGCTACAGTTCTGCAGAATGGTTTCCTCTACCATGTAGCATACATCAGTCTAGACTGTTGTAACCAAGATCTTCTGGCTCCCACAACAGGACCAGGAACAAGCATTTCCCCCCTCCAAGTTACCACTCTGGAAACCAGAACCGTCACTGGTAACTTGTACTTCAGCAGCCTTGCAGCCAGTGCCATCCACCAGAGATGCAGATATTCTGCGCAGTCCGTATGGTACTCGTAGTAAGCCCTGCCTTCCAGACACAAGTATTTAAATCCTTTTGTGGATCTAAAGCACTCTGGTCATTTCTCTTTTCTATTTAAATAGAACTGCTCAATCACCATGCTGATGAAATACTGCAGGTAGGAACTATTAAAGTAGTGACCTTCAGATGTGGAGCTGGACCACGGGCAAGGTTTGCCTGGACCTCTCCCAGCTGGCAGGTCTATAATTCCTCAGCCTCCTCATGGTAGAGCCCACGTTTCTTATCATCGTCAGGTCCCTGGGGAGCAGATGCACTGTGCTGCACACGAGGGCTGGAGGTCACCTTCTCCTTCCTGAGGAACATGCCTCCCAAAACGCAGCAGGCAGCATCGAGTCCTGCCCAGGCATTCAAAATGACACCTTTCAACCACATGTGGTAGAAAAGGAGGCAGTACTGCTCTCAGCATGCAGAAGGCAAACTGAGATACGTGTTAAGTAGCCTGGCTGTAATCAGATCTGAAGTCAAGGAAGGGATCAGGAATAAAATTAAGATGTCATCCTTGACCCTGAGGTTGCTGTCAGCTGAGAGAGGCCTCTTTCCAACCAAATTGTATGCATGAAATTACTGTTTCAGAGCAAATGTGAGTGAACTAGTGGATCTACAAGATATTTCATGGATTGTAGCCACTTTTAATGGCTTTTGGTAATCCGGACCGCAAGATATCGAAGAGGTTGCCTGTACAACCTGAGTGGAAAATTATACTTGCAGAGAAATTTTATTTTTCTCCATCCAACATGCCTCCAGCTCTGAGCAGTTTAGAGAAAAGTCTGTGCTCAGTCTCAATACAATATCTTGTTTCAGCGTGTGCCAAAGTGCAGAACATTTCCAGGCCCCACCCATCGGAGATAAGAGCACACCTTAAAGAAAGTATCAGAGGGACCAGATGAAACCATGACGTATTTCCTTTTCATGTGAGAGAATGACATATCTTCTTGCTCACAAAAAAACCAACAACAGATCCTTTTTTGGCACTTAGTCCTTTCTTGATTCAATAAAAAGGACACTGTCTTGTCCTCAAAACGCCACTAGTGTGAGTAACATAATTTGGACTGCCTGCTTGAGCAAGCATCTGCAAGGACCAGCTGCAGGTGTCCCTCTTCCTGCTCATGGCACAATGCAATCCCAAACACTGGCAGGGGTGACAGAGCTGCCCTTTACCAACTTATCACCTCTTTTCAGATTTCCGTATAAGATTTTTATCTGCAGGAAGGCCTTAATCTAATAATCCTTATGAAGACAAGTTTTGTTGCCCTCAGAATATAGGAGTTGTACCCTGCAGCCAAACGTATGTATTTAAATCCCTAATTAGGACAAGAGATGTGCAGTACAAATTGGTCATTTTCAAAGTAATGCATGAAAGAGATGTTCAATACATTTAAATGGAGTGTAGTTTACATAAAAAATATTTTTGGTGATGAAGGATCTCATAAAACCAAGTGAGTGGGTAGAAAGACGGCAGGTGACCAGTCACCGTTGACTGCAGTCTGAAAACAGTGTGTAATGGCAGCCAAATATGCCAACAAACGTGGGACATGATCAAGAAGGGTACTGAAAGCAGGAAAGAAAACAATGTTTTATTACTCTCTAAAACCTAGCATCTCGAGTAGTATTTGCTGCAGTCTCTGCCTCCCAGGTAGGAGAGTGTTAGAGAAGGAACAGAGAAGGGCAACACAGTTCAGTGGTTGGAGCAGCTGCCTTAGGGGAAACACTAAAGGTTTGGGACTTTTCGGTGTGAAGAGGAAAAGGCTGAGGGGGAAATGACTGATAATTTCAGTTTCACAAAGCTAGTGGAGAAAGTGAGTGAAAAACTGTTGTTCATAAGGTCCTGTAGGTGACATCCCTAAACAGCATCTCCTATTGCTGCTTTGCCTCTCTGTCTCAGAGACAGCACAGGGCTGGAAGCATCACCAGTCCAAAGCAGCAGGGCATTTCTTCTCACTAGGTCCTTAGATTCCTTTTTGATAATTCTCCAGGGGCAGTCTGAAGTCCATAAAGCAAGGAATACCAATTTGCTTTGCCAAAAATATCAGAGGATGGATTTCTGTATGGGTAGAGCACTTACGTGGGATGTGAGGGCGGCATATTTATTCCATCACGTCTCTAACCTGCTGCCTTATTTACTGCAAGCTCCTTCCACACTTTCTCTTTCAACAGCCTGAGGGGTACCTGGCACATGGATACCTACTAGGTATCACTCAGTGATTCAACAACATTTAGAGAGGAAATATATCCTGAGCAACTTCAGAGCAGAGCTGTGAATTGGAGAAATACACACGTGCTGGTGAAAGCCACAGGTAGACACAGAAATAGCATCCTGGCCGCGTAAAAAATTATTGAGGTCTGTTCTGAGTTCAGCGGAAGTTAAACCATTAAGCAATTCAGTGAAACCCATGCAGTCAGAGGAGAATGGGTGCAAAACTCATCAGAGCCGGCAGTCCTTCCTCCAGAGGGGCTGCGCTGTGCTCCCCCGCACCCCTCCATGGGAGCGCTGCCTGCCCAGTGCCTGCCCAGTACAGATGTAGCAGTTGAGGTTGGACATCGTTCACTGTATCGCTGATAGTCTGAATTTTCTCATTGCAAATTCCCACCTCCCTTTCTCCTGTTGGCCCAAAGAGCAGTCAGAGTTCAGCTCTGGGCAACCCATGTCTAACTGGAGGCTTTTGGGTACACACGTGCAGAGTATCTGCCTAGAAACAACTGTCACTTAGAAAATAATTCGATTTTAAAATTACACAGATATAAGTTTCAAAACTTGGAGGAAGTGTGTTACGCTAATCGTTTTCTTAGCAAATTATTAACCAAGTGATGAGACAGCGCTGGCACTGTGAAGCGATCCACGCAGGACCGGTGTGTTCTCACACGGGTGCATCGTCCTCGCTGTCTGACAGCAGGGAACCTGTTGCAGCAAAATTGCTAAAATCACAAGAAATTAGTGCACTGAATTTCAGTGTCTCTAGGCAAACAGCCGCTACTTTGATGATCTTACCTGTGTGATCGCAGAGGATAAATGCAGAAATATTGCAGGCCCCTGTGTGAGTCGGTCACTGAGAGAGGCTCGCCGTGACGTCTAGGAGATTTCTGGGGCGAGAGCACTGCAAGGAGGGGGCAGGTGGGGAGGTTGTCAGGCTGCACAATAACATCATTCCTTTTCTGGTGGCGACAGATGCTGGGATTCACCCTATCTCCTGCAGCCGTCCCTACCCGACATTGGATCCCTACACCTGCAGGTCACTGGCCCATGGTCCCTTCTGGAAGCAATGGCAGGAGCAAGGCTTCTCCACAGCCTTTCTGGAGCATAGTGAAGAGCATAACATGGTGCTCCTCTTTTTAACTGGAGGGGGCTATGTTTAGATACCTAGAGATCACTGTATAAATCTCCCACAGAGTCTGCCACATTTAAAAGTGCTGGTGGAATATGACCAGCGATGTGACATTTAGCATAATTTTAATACAGGATGACACATGTGCCTTGGGTGCTACCGCATGCTTACCAGTGCATGGGTCCTACAAGTGGACAAGCACCAAGAAACCACGTTTTTTTCCTGCCTTGTCAGTCCCGTGCTGCCCCACTGAACCAGGATGGACGGGGACTGCAGGCAAGGTGAACAGTTCTCATTAAATATTACTTTGTGCATCTGGAAGCCACATCTGTTAAACACCAGTGATGTGCTGCCCACCACCACAGCCCACAGCATTTGCCCTCCCAACCGAGCAATAGCCTCTAGTGAGTCCAGAAAAGAGTCAGAGGAGGACCAGCCCCACAGCTCTCACCGGCTTTTACCTCCTGTGCTTGTGGGTCAGACACAGGAATGATTCAGGCAATACATTCAGCTCTACAGTCTTCAGCAGCATTACAAAGAATGAGTTGCAGCATTCACTTGTGGAGATTCACGAATTTATTAGTCCAGGGATCTCACCAGTAAAACATCATTAGCACTTCTCAGCACCTCGTCTCTTCTCTGGGTGCCACAGCTTTCTCTAAAAAGCCTTCCCAGAGAGAAAGAAGAGCTGTAGCTGATCGTAGAGGTAATACTGCACAGAAAGCAACTGCTTCCTTCCTCTGCTGCAGCCCTCTGTAGGTCACATCATCATCACCAGGACTGCTGCTGTCAGAAACCCTTTCTCCCATTTACATCTGAACTCCAAAAGGCCCAAGAGATATAATTCTGGTCCATGGTCTTTAAAGCTTTCCAAGGGGTTGAGGTTGAAAGGCTTGTATGTGTGAGGGTTAAACCCACAGCTCTATTGATTTTATTGAAAATGCATTTCTTGTACTTGACTAGATTTTATCAATAATTCTCCCAAATCCAAAAGCACGTAGCACCCTGCAAACCCACATAGTGCCGTAGCAATGAATAATTCCTTAGTGTAGTTTTGTCCCAAAGCATAAGTAAACCTTTCTCCTTGCAGTTAATCTGTCATGATTAAATTAATTAAAGCTGGACATACCCCCTAATTCCTCTTGTTGATCTGATCTATCTTCCTAAAAAGAGCTTTTTATATCTGCTATTACACTATAATTGGCATTTTGTGTGTTCTTAGACTTTTTTTTTTCCCTTCTGTATTTATTTTATTTTATTTGGACTCCATGAGTTTTGCCATTTTGGCCTTGGTGCGCTCACTGCTGTGACTCACGTATTCCACAGCTGCTGCCAGATCTCTGGGACCGGCATTGCAATTATCGCGTTAGGATCTGTCATTGTAGCTCTGACTGAATAAATAGCCAGAGCAGTAATTGGAATTGCTGATCGATCCGTTCCATGGCTTTGGACACTCACATCTGAGATGAACAGAGGGACTGTGGATATTAAGGGTTTGAAATGCCAGCATTCCAGATTAAATTAGCATTAATTAGTCATTCCTGGTGCACGAGCTGTTATATATAGTACGCATTTCTGTATTTGATAATCTGGTGATGATCAGCTAAAACCATGACTCGGATTCAACTCATAAGCTGCAGAAGAAAGCCCTGGCCCTTCCCCTGTGCCCGGCTCGCTGGAGCCATGCAGATTCCAGCAGATAACCAGGATCCCTTTCAGGTGAAACCCACGATGCACTTCAGGAGTGCAACTCGGGCATTGCAGTCCCAGGTGGACGTTCAGCCTACAGGACCAGGCTAGACCAGGTCCAAAGCAAGAACAGCCCTGGAGCATGCAGAGTGTGGATGCTCAGCACCAACTCTCTCACTCCACATCCAGAGGTCAGACAGTAACGTGCCCTGACGGTGTCTGACCGAACTGAAGCAACAGCTTTAGTGGAGGCGATGCTGCTGGTGGTGGTTCTTCACCTCACAGCTTCCTCCATGCTCTCCCCAAAGACTCAAGGCAAGCCAGGAGCCTGCAGGGTGGACCAAGAGGGTCAGCGGGAGGTTGACTGGGACATGCAAGGTAGAGGCAGCTCTTTAAATTGTTTTAGTCCAAAGACAGTGCTGTGCTGTTCAGGGGGACCAGCCCTGGTTCAAGACAGACTTGCAGTGACGTCTGTTCCCTGTGGCCACAGGAAAAACGTGGTGGTACGGCACACCATGCATGACCACTGCACGGCTCTTTGTGGCAGCTTGTGATGGCTCTGGGGAATGGGCCTACCACACTGGTTTTTTTCTTTAAAAAATCATATGCTTTAGAAGGAAATTTTGTTATCCTAGGAAGGAGTGGAAGGAGACGAGTGAGGCCATGAAAACTTTCTAGGTAACTCCAAATTTTTATGGTACCATATATGCATCCAGTGCTGCTGTGAACATGGATGGCTTTTACCCCTAAAGGCTGTATGGTCAACATGGACATTTATATTTCTTCAAAACCTGCTTGGTTGAGTCCATAGCTTGACAGATATAGAATAGACTAAGGAAATGTGCTGGTTGTGTTCAGCTATTCTTTCAGTTCATAAAAATAATCTTTAAAATCTGTTTAATTTGTGTGATTTTGTTTCCATTCTTGAATGAGGAAAAGGTTCTGAGACTTGAAAAGTTCTGAAAACTGGTATCAGAGTGAGTATCATTCTCTAGACTGCTCTGGGTTGACCTTCAGTTGCACACTGACCACTCAAAACCATTCATTCAAAATCCAGCGACAGGGGTCTTGTCTGTGCTCTATTCAAAATGTTGTTTTCTGTTCTTGCCAACAGTTTATTCTAGATCAGGAATTCCCTTCCAGGGAGATGTGAATACCACACAAGCACAGAGTCATCCTACAACAGGATATTTTATCCCTAGAGAACTGCTAAAAGTCATCCCCTCAGCAGAGGCAGTTTTGGGCAAACGCTCAGCAAGCTCACTCCTTTCCAGAGCGGTTGGTGCATGAAAGCTGTGCAGCCCAAGATGGGGAACCCAATTCTTGCCTTATTAGTGTCACATTTTGTTGCCTTCATCATCAAGGAGGATGAGCTGCCAGGCTGGAGACCTGGCTTTTCTGAGCCATCTGTGAGCAAAATGTAATGACCGTGTCTCTACCTTGAACTCTGCAGTGTGCCCACAAAAACCAGCACAGTCAGGAGGAAAATAACGCAATTACACCCAACAGTAATTGAGGATTAGGGTAGTAGCTACCCACTTTCTGTCCCTGAATATAGCATTTAGTTTCTTTTTGTCTCCAAAAGTGGGGTAACAGTACTCATCTACATTTCTAAAGTGTTTTCAGGCTTAAGGCCAAATACATTTTTTTAGGAATGATTTATTTTTATCTCTGTCACCACAATCCCATTTGCACATGAGGGATGCAGCACACTCATAGCTTTGCGGATCCGGGTGATTCTTGCTTTGTGATCTTAGGTTGCTAAGTAGCCTGTGTTCAGAGATGTAAGGAATCCTTGCTCTACTTTTCATGTAGCAATCTTGCCCAGCATTCAAAATATTTTCTCAACTTGAAAAAATTCTTAGGGATTTCCCACTGAGGCTCAAAGGCAGTCATATATTTTATTTATTTTATTACAAGGCATGTAAGTAAAAACTTGCATATCTGAAAAAAAGATATTAGATAGAAAACAGTAATAAAATTAACATTATTCTTTTAAGAAACTTGGTAATAAATACATTTCCCCTCAACACTAAAATGCTTGTTATTTTGCACAACAATAAATACAGCATAGCTCTGGCATAGAGAAAGGCCAAGGCTGGATACAAGAAGTCCATGTGGTTTCTTAAAAAAGCTCAGGTGATTTATAAAGGTTTGGCATCCTCCACTTGATGCACTTTGATACAATTTGCACTTTAATTTTACTATGATTTTTAAATAGTCCCATAATATGAAAATATGAGAGGAAAATTTGTTTGATTATAAGATTTTTCCTTTAAATATTTTCAAAGAGATGTGTAAACTCATTGAAATCAATCCTTGAAATAACATTTTAAAAAAAAACAAAAACAAACAAACACAATAAACAAGTGTCTTGGTGGCTATTCTACAAAAAATACAGGTTTTTCAGCTGTGGGTGCTCAAGCCTGACCAGCCAACTGGCAAAGGACCAATCCCCAGTCAGTTCCTCAATTCTTTACACAGTTTTAAAAAAGAAATAATAATAACAAGGAGAAAGAGTAAAGAGTGTAATATTCACTTCCCAAGTCATGATGGTTTGAGGTTCTTACACTATAATCCAAAGGTGAGAAGAGAAAGAACAGGTATATTCCAGAACACTTCCCAGCAAAACTTTGGGTCATTCTGGTCTATACTTTTCTTTTAAAACTACTGACAAAAAAAAAGGAAGAGAGATATTTCCATGCACTGTGCTGTTCTTATGCCAGCACATATCATCACAATCACAACTGTGAACCTAAGTCACTTTGATAGCCCAATCTAATATAGATTGATTGATTGTCCCACGACATAGTTAGACAATGTCCACAAAATGTCACAAGCTCTGGCAGAGTCCAGCATTCTTAAAGTACCGATAGGTCATGGCAAGACTTGGACTTGAGTTTGAAGGCCATGTTCTTGTTGTTCTTGGCAACTATTTTGCCCCAAAACCGCCTGGCTTTCTTGGGGATGCTCTCTCTCCGTTTCTGGTACGCCAGCCGCTTCTCATTCTTTTCCTTGCTGTCCCTCCGGAGACGGACTTGCCGCACGATGCCTTCAAATAGCTCTTTCACGTTGTGCTGCACAGCTGCCGAGGTCTCGATGAACTTGCAGTCAAACACGACAGCGCAGGCTCGTCCCTCTGCAAGATTGCAAGGTGGATACGTCACGAGGCATCACGAGGTGTCACAAGCAAGGGGAGGCAACGCGGCCGCAGGTTGCCACGTGCAGGGAGCCAGCACTATCGGGGGAATTCCTCAAGCCTAATATAGGCATGGATAAGTCTCTAATCGCCTGATGCTGCCTGCTAGCCCATGCTTCATCTGCTCTGCGTCACACTCCCTTCCCAGCGAGGGGGGGGTGAATCCCCTCCTGGAAAATCCCAGTCCCCGCCATCGGTTGTGAAGGGAGCTGGGGCTGATGGACTTGTGCCGAGACACTGAAGGCTGAGAGGTCAGCAATGACTCAAAACCACCTGGTGCAGACTCCCTCAAGTCACTTTAAAGGGTGATGACAGCACCCTCCGTGTGCACAGCACAGCATAGGAGGGAGGGCCCAATCCTCCTCCATGGGTTCTGGGTGGAAACCAGGATCTTGGGGCAGCAGCAACTTTGGTGTGAGCAGACACATATACAAAATGCTTAAATAAAGGCAGAACTATGTCTCTGGCTTTAGGGGTACATCTGAAATCATGGTTCTTATCCCGAATTACATGAGCCTAAGCTAAACCTGACAGCTGTCTTTCACACACAAGCCAATTTATTCCGTCTTCTGTCTTGCTGTGAACTCATTGCCAGGATGACTAAAGTGACATGAATGCACCTGCCATCTTTCAAAAGGTTTTTCAAGTTGGGCAGAGAGGAATGAGAAGGCAAATAGGCATCCCTGTGCTCTCAATGAACTCCTCAGCTCAGACTCTTCATTCAGGGCACCTGTGACAGGAGCCAGAGGAACTATGCGCATCCTCAGTGAAAGAAAAAAAGTCTAGCTCAACTGGGAAATAGAAGAGTGGAACAGCTGCAGAGAGAAGAAAATGCTGAGCAGAGGAACCCATGTTTCTGATGGGCCAAGATGATATCATCTAATGCATTGCTGTGTGTTATGCTGTGCCACCTAAGCCTCAGGGAAGACTCTCCAAGAAGAGATTTTACTGACGGCAGACCTTGAGAGCCAGCAGCAGCTTTCCCAGCAGTCTTTCCAGTCCTATTTATGGGCTTAGTGGTTATTCATTTGTGTGCAGCAGAGGGAGGGCTGGTTTAGCATCCCAAAGCAAGGCAGCAAGGAGACCTCTCCTGAAAGGCTGTACAGTCCCTGCCCAGACTAGCAAAACAAAGGGTGCGAGGGCATTTTAATTTATCAAGGAGGACAGAGAACTGATTATAGAAAAAGAGATAATCTTTGGCAGAAGAATAAAGGAGGCTAAACTCGTTATGTGTAAAAATGTATCGGAAATCCAAAGGATTTCCAGCTACCAGAGAAATCACATACTGCAGTGGTCTTACGCTAGGAGCTGGAAGGGAAGAAATTCAAGCTGATTTTATGATGGTACTTAATAAATTTAGGAAAGGGATTATCTACGTGTAACAGCATTACCAAGGAAGGCTTAAGGACCTGGCAGACCCCTGCCAGTCCTCTGCCCTCTGTTCCAGTCCTCTGTTGTTTTATTGCTCTTTTATTGCCCAGTCCTGATCACAGTGTACTCCCTCAGCCAGAGCTCTGCAGTTTGTTCAAAAGCTACTACATGACTCTTAACATTTGTGTTGGGTTTATACTCATCATTTTCCTTACCTGCCACTGAAACTTCACGGCACCTGACAAGGTCACTTTTGTTGCCAACCAGAATAATAGGGATATCTTCTTTCTGGCGTGCCCTGCGGAGCTGTATTCTAAGTTCGGAGGCCTTCTCAAAGCTTGCTCGGTCCGTGATGGAGTAGACAATCAAGTATGCATCTCCCACTTGCATGCAGTGGTCTCGAATCCATTCTCCCTCACGCTGTTCAAATGAAATGGTCAGACGTCGATATGCCCAGAGCAGATTTTACTTATAAAGTATAATATTAGAGAATCCAGATAAAATAACTGTAACGGGTACGGTTTGAATCACAGTTATACTAAAACTAATTCCAATGTGGTGATGGTATGAATACTTCACCGCAAAGGAGGGCAACACTTGCCCCAAATAATTCATTGCACTGGCTTTAGACTGGAATGAACATGGTCTGGAAAATGGCTTGAATGTTTTGTTTTATCATTAAAAAAATAAAGAAGGCTTGCGCTTCTCAGGCTCATGCTGCAGAGCTGCTAGGCATGCTTGCCTTGGTGCCGGGGGTGGGGTTAATCCTATATCTTCCCTGATGTTGACATATGGAAAACACCTACTTTCTTTCTCAAAAGATACCTACTTTTGATATTAGCAGTCATTTATATGCATTTTTCTTTTGGCATTTGACTAGAACAAATTGAAGTACCTTATTATCCCACATGTCGAGCAGTATAATGGTTGCACTTTCCCCATCCACCATCAGGGTTCTTTCATACGTGTCTTCTGGAAAGAAAAGCAGAAAGGTTGGTAATATACTATTTTTGTGGCATCACGTTCATTACAAAAAACAAGTAGTTGAATATGTATAATTTGTTCACAGTTCAAGTTATTGAGCCAAATTTTATGCTGGCTCACATTCAGTTCTTTCCTCATTTCCATCAGCACTGAACCTGCCCTCTGTTCATTACTGGTTGTCTTACTTTCTATGATAGATGAAGGAGGCTGAAAGATCAGGAAACGAAATGTTCATTATTTTGGCTGATATTCTCTTTATCTTATGTGGGAGGGAGAAAATAGAACCAGTGGAAGAAAGAACCACAGGCTGAACATTTGCCCCATGGGAGCAGCAGAGTCCAGCAAGGCTGAGTAATGGAAAATATTTGCTTTCGCTTTAGCACGGACAGTTTACGGGTGAACAGTCACCGCTGCTGAGAGCAATACAACTGACAGCCTACCAAGCGGTGAGGACAGGGGGTTGCGAGACAAGAGCTGTTGAGTTTTAGAGAGACTGAGACTTCTGCTGTGTCCTAGTTCTCTCCCATTTTTACAGTTTCCCACATTACCTTTGATGTCAAAAAGCAAAAGAATCAACAAACCACAGAAGTTCAGTTATTTTTCATACCTAGATTATAAATGCCATGTGACAAAGTTCTATTTTTTTTTTTTGGGGGGGGGGCTGTTCCCACTCATAATTTTGATTAACCCTTGCTGTGAAATCTCAGTTTAGCTTCTGCTTCAAATACTGATCTTTGCTCTTTTCCCCAACCCTGGGGACATTTGGGTGAGCGATAAGGGGGTTGGACCCATCTCTAGTCTTGCATTGCCGGTCAGCGAAAAATGCCAGGCTTAGGGTTCTGAGCATACCACCCTCCTCACTGCAGTGTTTAAGGGGTCTGTCCCAGCCACGCTGGTAGATCAGACTGTGTCTTAACCCTTGCCTCATAAAAATTCTGCTGGGCATGAACGGAGTGAACTTTCCCCTAAACTGTAATCAGACCCTTTCCTCAAAGCCAGGAATCTACATCCATGCTAAAGAATGAGCCGAAAAATATTAGACATTTCAACTAAAATAAAAAAGAGCCCAGGCTTGACACAGCTTAAAATGGCAAGATTGAAAAGATAGAGCTGATCAATAAGAGTGGTTGCCCTTGCAGGCCCAATAGTATGACATTTGTGTTCGTCGGTTAGCTTAATCTTACAGTCAGTAGCAAAGCTTGTCCATAAAAGCAGCTGTATTCCCTCTGCGAGTTGGCTATCCTGAAACCATCTTCTCCTGTAATAAAATTTCCAGTTTGCAAGCTAAAGTTTGGAGAACAGTTTCTCCAACTGACCGAGCATCTGCGTGGCAACAAGGTCTGTATGTACCAGTGGAAAACATCCAGAGGACTCCTTCTCCACTCTGTTACACATGGAGAGGCTACAAATATGTCATCACATTCCTCAAAAATATTATGCCCAAATGGTCATATTCAGCACTGATTTGCACCTTGGTCAATCCTAAGGAACTTCCACAGGATATAGGACACACTGAAAGTGAGCAATTAGTTCATCTCATGCTTATTTTGAAGCTGACACTAAAAAAGGAGAGATAACAACAGCAAGTTTTCCAATACCTCAGCAGAGCTGGCCTTGAAAATCTGTCACTGCTACACTCCAAGTGATATTGCTGGGAGTGCGAAGGAAAGAGGAAAGCGTATGGCTTCATGGCAAAGCAAATCAGCTGCATTTTCTGACTGCTTGCCCAAGGGTCCTACTCTAGTTCGCTCGAGTAGCACTAGGAAAGCTTTTATCAGGGATACTCCAGGTTGAGGATCTGGTGTGATTATGGGAAAGTTGGTGGTAGAAGCTAAAGAGAAAGCCCACGTGAATAACTGATTGAGAGTCACTGCAGCATGGGGAACTTCAACTCCCCCAAAGGCACAAAGATTTTTGCCCCCAGTCTGTGACAGCAGGGAAAATGTGGGTCTGACCTTCCTGTTGCTGGACTGTATTAAATCTTGGGGAAAACCTCTCCTAACTGGAGAGTTAAAGACACAAAAAGCTATCCTGCCTGTGCTCCACTGAAGGCTGGAAGAGAAGCCCAGAAACTGTCTGTGCTGGCGCTGGCACCATCACCCCAAAGGAGGGCGGGCAGGAGAGGGAAGGGGCACGGGAGTGACGAGGAAAGTCCTGCGTACTGATGAGCAAAACCAGCCGGTAAACTGTGTGTCCTCCCAAGGTGACAGCGTCTGCGTCCTTAGAGCCACAGCAGATTTCTGTTGCGGCAAACCCTTCCACATCAACATCTTGCATACAATATAGCTCAGGACTTGGTGCCATGGCTTCACCTTCTGCATGATCTGATCTTTGGGATTAAAGACATTTTGCAAACCTAAACAAAGCAGAGGAGGATAGCAAGGGGGAAGCATCAAAGAAAACCCTACAGCTTGTGACTTTTCCCCCTGTTTGGGCCATATGGAATTTTCCTACACTGCCAAAGGACCTTTATCTGTTTTTCCCCCGGGGGAACCCATGCTGTGCAAGTAACGTGAAATGAGGAGGAGACATATTTTACTCAAACTCCATACAGCCTACGCTGAGGCAATTTGTTTATATAAAGAAAAGCTGACATGACTTCTAATGGCAAATATTTTGGAGCTGACTGAAGGACTGAGCAATGGCTTTTCTGTTCTTCCTTATGTATTATTTCTAAGCATTTCATTCTCGTAGACCGTAAGGACCTTTAGTTGTTTTCTCTCCCCCATAGAAAGCTGGGGTCAGCCCCGTGGAGCCAGTGGTGTCACAAATGTTGGACCAGCATGAAAGCTGAACCAGCCTGTTGTGTAGCATCACCACAGGCAGGAATGAAGCAGCTTCCAACAGGTATTTTGGAATGAAACAGCATGGAAATCTGAATTGTTCTCTTTCAGAGGTTTTCAGTCATTGTTGGCGAGTATCTTACTCATCTTATTTTGCTTTCTTGTTTTCTTAGGAAAGATGGATGAGTTGAATCAGTTTTGATGATCAGATCCAAATGTTTGTTACCTCAATTTTTGATTAAATGGCCTCTCTGTTTTTCTATGCCAATTACTACTGGCAGAGCTGATTGATTGCAAGCAAACACAAACACCCCAGGACATAACGACCTACCTCCCAGCACCTCACAGTCACTGTCGATGCTGTCATGCACCCCAGCAAAGATGTTGGCTAGCGAGGACTTGCCTACACCGTGCTCCCCGATCAGCACCACTCGGTAGCAATTGCTGCCAGACTCAGAGGAGATGACAGAGTCAGACGACTCTGAGGACCAGCTCCTCCTGTAATATTCATCAGGATTTATGGTGTAGCGCTTCTGTGGGTTGTACTCATTGGAGTCTTTCTGGACCAGCAGATTCTTTCCGTCAGCAGGGATGCTCCATCGCTGCTGCTGGTGCAGGCTGCTGTTGTGGGTGCGACGCATGGTAACGTTGTTGAGGGTCATTTTTTTAGCCCTAGAGAGAAATAGGGAAATCACAAGCATTACCCACAAAACATTTAGAAACACATTGACACTCTCTTATTAACTTCGAGGCAACACATCCTGCTCTTCTATAGGGATCTAGTATGCAACAGAAGAAAAATGAGTGAGTCAGAGGCTGTTTCCAAGGGATGATGCCACCCTCACGTGCTAAACCCTATCTTTGTTTAGCCTTTACAAGCTCACGCTGCGCTAGGTGCAGCCCAGCCCTGGAGCGAATGAGGCATCGCTGTGTCCCAGGAGGAGAAGGAAAGGGCAGCGTTCACCAGAGCTGTCCTACAAGGGAGCTGCGTTCCTGCTAAAAAAAGCAGCACCTCCAGGGAGGGCTCCCCATCCCTTGTGATTAACCGGGGGCAAACAGAGGCACCGGTCCCAACTGCCTCCAACTCCCAATGCAGCTGGACGTGTAGCATCCTTTCACATTGTCTCAGTTAAGAGCTGAAACTTTTGGGAATGCAATAAGGCATCACTCGCTGCACCCTTAGACAACCCTGATGTAAGAAAAGAGCCATGCAAGCAAGTCTTGCTATGATGGGGTGGATTTGGGTTTTGTCTATGGCGAGGCGAACAAAGAATGACTCTGCTTCAGACAGTGACTTTTTGGCTGGTAAGAGAGAGGACACAGAGTCCAACAGCTTTTCTGAGGAGGTACAGGTTCTGGCCGTTACAAGAGGTAGCGCTGGGAGAGAAAGCTCATAAATTTACAGATATTAAATCGATAACTTCATTTACTGCACAATCAGCTAGATAGGTTCACTCTTCTTATCTAAGCATGGCTCTTAATTACATTTCGCTCAGCAAACTCTATTTTGCCTTGCTTGGAGGCAGAGGACAGTGATGTCATTCTCACGGGCCAACAGCTACCATTTTTAGGAAAGTTGCTTTGATGCATTCCAGTTCCCAAAGTGACAGTTATTTAGACATTTTGCTTTTTGCCATATATCTGATGTTTCTCAGCTCATTTCTCCATAGCAGTAAACAGGATAATTGTCCGTAAAATGCACCCAGCCACTTTCAAGCCTGAATAATAGGTGGTGAACATAAAAAAGTACAGCAAAGCATCAAAACAACACCTACAAATTGCTATTCCTTTTCACACAGAACTGTCGGAAAACTTCTGTGACTAAATGCACAGCAGGACATAGGACAAATATACAGAAAAAGCACACTCTGTCTGAACTTATTACCCCATACGCAATGTTTTCTCTGTGATGCGCAGTACTTAGGGGCAAAATGAGATCGTTTGCACGGTCCTAATCACAGTAACTTTGTCAGCAAGAACTACAGCTAAACTAGAAATCACACACCAAGCAAAGGCTGCTTCACAAACAAAATGAAATATTTACGGTGGTTGAATTTTAAAATGCATTTTTTCCTTGCAGTTTCCCCGCTGAAAAGACCAGATAAGAAAAGCCAGCTCCGATTCAAACAGAGCCTAACTCACAACCTGCAATAAACAGTCACTCACTAAACCCATCACATACATGAACATTTCACGATTTCGCCCCTAACAAATTATCAACCTTCATCAAACAAAGCCAAACGAGTCCCTGTCACACACCACGTTCCCAGTTCAAGCTGGTTTTGATCCCCCGTACTGTATTTAGCTGTCTGGGTCTCTAGAACCGACAGTAAAAGCCTGGGTCCGAACCAACGCTGCCTTACTTCTGCCAGGCTCCTCCAGGCACCGGCTCCTCTGCCCACGCTGCCCTTGGCTCTCGGTGGGCTGCAGTACGCTGAGCTGCTCTGCCGGAGTAAATCCTCTCCTGCTTTGGGGCTGCCTCTTTAATTCTTTCTCAGCAAACCTGGTTTATATTAAGCCCATCTGATTAGAGACAGGGCTTTTCCGTGACGCGGTTGGCCTTTCCATACAACAGCCAGCCCCCAGCTGGGAGGAAGCAGACATGCAGAAGAGCAAAAACTTGCAAACAATCTCAAAAGACTTACTCAAAATCATATGATTGTCTTAATATTGCCAGTAAAATAAACACATTTGGTTCTTGCATGATGAAAACAGGAAAGTGGAAAAAAAAACCAAAATAATACATGCTATTTTGCCTCACTCAGGTTTTCATTCAAATGTTATTAAAATTAATGGTGTTTAAAAAAACTACATGTTTCATTAATGCATAAAATGCTGTAAATATATTATGTTCTCTGCAAAATACACTTAACCCCTTGCTGGACAAAATGTTTCTTTGGAATAAAATATCTGAATGTTATTTTGGAATTATCTTAAAGGTAGTAATCTTACCCCTTTTTTTTGTTTTGTTTTGCTTTGTTTTTAAAAAGCTCTAATATATACAATCCTATTTTTCTCTGTCAGCCCCCAAGTGACTGCACCCAGTTTCCTGAACTGTGTAATCAGCTCTCACTTCTGCTGCAACACTTTACTAGTAAGGGCTTGAAAAAACACCCAACTACAAATTCCGTGTTACTCCAGCTGGATGGTGGCAGAGATGCATCAGAACACACAAAGTCTGCACAAAGTCGGAGTAGCACGGTGCTGATGCTGTCCACAGGAAAGATGAATATATAGTGTATATGTCACAACCCCAGGGTCTGCTCCTCAAATTTTTTTAATCTCATAGCTCATTGGCAGAAGAAATTTTGCCAGAAGGAAAAAAAAATCCGAACTGTAGTGTGTGCTGCCGGGTGACACTTCAAACAATGTATGCAAAATACTTCTTGCTAACAAATGAAGAGTAATAAACTTCCACGGAACTACTCAGTAGAGGTACCACAACTTATATAAAAGTATATGGAATCTCTATAGTCAGCTGTCAATTATCCAGACTCTGGATTAACTATGATGAGCTCAAAACTAAGCTCCTACAGCTTTCCTTTATATTTATAATCTCCTAGTTACTCTATCAGTGACTGAATCGAATAAGTGACTAATTCTTATCCCGCACGTAGGAAGGCTGAACAACTTCATTTCTGAGCAGAGGAAAGAACAGTTTTTTCATAAGCCCATTCCTCTCATCCTTCTTGCTACAGGCAAACAAGTCTTTAACTGACAACGTACCTTTATTGAAGGGAGCAGTGAGATACAGAAAATAACATCTCTTGCTATGATTGCAGCCTAGCACTTATTTCACATTCCTCTGCTGTAAAATTTATTGGTTTTCTCCTGAAAAAGCAGACTTTTATGAAATTCTTCAACTGAAATCTGCTTGCTGTGTTTCCCCTTTGGCTTTATTGCATTCCTGTGTCTTTCATGAGGATTTTCAGGGACCTCCTAAGCCTATTTTCAAGTTTGAAGAGCCAGGAGCTTTTCCCAAAGTAACATGATCTCATCTATGTACATGGAAATTATTCAGATCTACCAAGGGGAGAATTGAGCAAAAATATGTTCTGATTTTCCTTCACCTGTGTTTCAGCACTTGGCAGCAGCTGAACCGGCCTCAAGTCCTGCATCTCCACCTCGCCTGTCTCTTGCACATCAGGCTCTGAGTCTTTGCTGCCGAGTGATAATCCCGAAGAGCACAAAGTGCCACGTCCCTCTGTGTAGGAGGTACAGAGTCGCCTTTAATACTTACTGCACAAAATGCAACAACTTCTCTGTCAGGGAAGGTTTAGGGCATGGCCAGTGGTTTGCAAAAAGACTTCTGCTGTTGGCATACTCAACTGAAGCTGCTCATTTGTTTGAAAAATGCTGGAAATCATGAAGGTGAGTGGGTGTTTGGAGTACTGTCCTCTGCACCTCGGGTTCACTTAGCTCTCTTTAAGTTCTCCGTAATTTGTCACTGTGAGTAAAAGAGCAAAACCTGTCCACTGCAGGACTGGAGAGATTTATGGCCACCCTGATCTCAGCAGAACTGTACGCTCTAATGTCTCACCCAAATGTTTAACGTATATCATAGCAGAAAACGCAGACAGCAGAAATAAACCAAAGTCAGAAAAACTTTTGTGTTTAGTTATGGTTAGTGTTAGATTAGGAATTTCTAGACATCATCTTCCATATCCTCTTCATAAAATTCAGGGCAGATAAAGAAAACACGGCTCTCCAGCGACCACACAATATATCTCTTCTATAAAGCCATCCATAAGGGTTGTCCCAACTGTGGCATGAAGTGCTTGCACTTCAGAAACTTGCACATGTGTTTTCCTTTGTACTGCCTCTTCTGAGCCTCTTCTCGTTTTCCAACTGGACAATTAACTCTCCAGGTCCCGTTCTGTACTACTGTCTGCCTCCACATGATGAAAAGCTCTCGTTCCTCAGAGAATGCCATCAGCATTCATGAATTTCAATCACTATATCTGTGGGGAAAACTATTCCTTTTTTTTTTTTTAAATCTGGGGAGAGGTGCAGCATTTTCAGACTCCTGGTACTCACTTGCAAGGCATAACAGCAGGTTGATTAATGAAATACATGAACTGAGCCCTTCTCAATAGGACTGATTATAGGCTTGATTTCCAAATACAATCGCATAGATCAATGGAGGGTGATGCGGTCCTGGACTGCTCAGCCCTCTTGCGCTCTTCACCGGTCAACACTTCTGCAATCCAGACTCCCTGAGACACCAGCACAAGAAGGGACAAACTGTAAGGTCAGGTGCTGTCGTAAAGCACACGAATACTCTTTTCACTCATCTCTGCTTCACTAATCATGTCTTAAAGGAATGCTCCCTGCAGCCAGGATGAAGTAAACATCGCAGAGTAACAGCTCTGCAATCCTTCTCCAACCAGTTACAATTAGACTAGGTGATACCCAGAGCAACTAGGCAGAAATTTTCCATTGGATATAAAACAGCAGTGGTTTTTAGCTGACACTTAATTAGCCATTTTGTATTTATGTATGTGAAGGCAAAAGTAGTTCCTCAAATCACCTTCTGGCATAAGGGTTGTGCACAGAGAGGACCTCAATCAACTTGGAGGGGGAGGGAAATGCAAGGGCGGGGGGGGGAGTAAAAAAAAACCCAGAAAAACACAATTAGGTTTATTTTAATGTAAATTCAATGCAGAGTGTCTGAAAGTGCACTTTCTCCCTATGCATTCAGCAG
>NW_009609182.1:68744-89678 GCF_000690535.1 Cariama cristata
TCATTTTTCCCCTTAGAGGACCTGACTTAGCAGACTGTGTTCCCAACAGCTGGTTGCCTGCGAAGGCAATGGATGAAGTTCACTGCCTTCCTTTCCACCAGACCACTGCGGCATTTCACATTTCGCTCTGCTTCTCACGTCCGTCAGTGCTGGCTGGCTCTTGGCAGTTCTCGGCCTCACCAATAGCACCAACTATGGACAGAAAAGGTTTTGGATCTAGGCACAATGCCGGGCTGGGTAGTGCTGGACACACCGGGAGTACCGGCAGTTCCCGTATGCCCTAGGGGAGATGCTCCCATGACACCGTCCGTTCCCTCAGCACAGCGGGCTGCAGGCAGCTCGGTGAGCAAGTGTAGAACAAGAAAACAAAAATATATATGTGTGATGAAGCTGCATTAGGCCCATAGGACGAGAGGAAATGGTCTCAAGTTGCACCAGGGGAAGTTCAGGCTCGACATTAGAAAGAACTTCTTCACTGTCAGAGTCGTTAGGCATTGGAACAGGCTCCCTAGGGAGGTAGTGGAGTCATCGTCCCTGGAGATGTTCAAAAAACGTTTAGATGTGGCACTTCAAGACATGGTTTAGTGGACAGGGTGGCATCAGGTATACGGTTGGACTTGATGATCTTTGAGGTCTCTTCCAACCATAATGATTCTATGATTCTATAGCAATGGGGTCGTTAGCTTATTTGTGCCAACTCATGCCCACAGCTTTGCCTTTGCCTTTCCTGCTTCACATCCAATGACCGGGTAAGAAGTTTCGTGCTGAGTGAGACAGGTACCAGGGATAAAATACTCTAAAATCGGGAGGTGTAAGGTAAGGAAGTGAAGGATTATGTGCCTGATGAGAACTACTGAGGGTCTTAAGTGGGGGACAGGGCAGAGAAAGACATTAGAAGTTAAGGAATAATAAAACTTTGATTTATTTTTAGGGAAATGGAATCAGGATCACCTGAAAGTGCCCCTCCTAAACAAAAAGAAGCCGCTGCTCCTTTCAGAGGAGTAGATTTGGTAGACTCTGTTCCCAGCAATTGCTTGCAGGGGGTACCAAATTTGTTCCACCACCACCTTTTCTCCAATACCACAGCAGCATTTTTACAATTCTTTAACTGAGCACTAAAAGCAGAATTTGATCTTTTGGTGATGGAGCACGAGGATAGGGAAGAGGCACTGATCTGTACTCCTTGTGCGCAAGACAGCAGTAAAAGCTGGCATTAGAGCTCTCGGGGAATAGGATTGCCTTTAATCAGCTGCCTCACTCGCAGGTAATCTGGATTCTGATGTACCAAAAGGAAGTTGCGCTCCATATCCATGCACTGCAGAGCCTTGGTGTCCATCACGGGTGTCCAAAAGGTATTTTCCTCATTAACGCATTAAGCCGGCACAGTTGAATACTCACCAGAGAGTGAGAAATGAGCAGCCAGAGGAAGCAATGCAGTTCAGTTCAAGTCATAATAAAATACAAGGTACTTTTTAGTCTAGTTAACTGAAAAGAAAAACAATTAAAACAACTATCAGCTGTGGAAAAAAAAAGAGCAATGATAAAAGCAAATGGCAAAAATGGATCATTACAGTAAGAGTTACTTAGAAAAAAGACTGCCTATTTCCTTGCACTGAATGATGTTAATGAATTCTGCAGATAATTGTCCGAGGAACAGAATTAAGCCATGTATGATATAAATAAATGTGTTTTTCAAATGGAATCAATGCAAATAAAGAAAATCATAATATACTAATAATAGTAGGATGTGAGCTAGCCATAAATGTACTTTTAATACCTAGCTAAAAAAAACCTTCAGACAAATGGCACCAGCACAGACCATTTTTTGCAGTTGGGTTCTTCGCAGCATGTCACAGTCCTCATTGCAATCAGGTTTGGGAGCCACGGTCACCTTTGCAGCCACAGGATTCACACATTTCAATAAGTCATGGTGGTAATTTAACGATAGGCAACTTCTGCATCAGCAAATCATAGGTTAGAAACTTCAGCAGAATAATCTGGGCCTCTGATCTTGAGAACTGTGGAATATCCAGAAAAAGGTCTTTTGCTCCAAATGCAATTTCTTCTTCACTGTGATGCCCAAGACTCTTACATCAAGTGCAACCAACACTAATTACCAATACTTAGGCGTAGTCTCACAAAAATACAAAGGAAGCCCTCAAAAACCTGTCAATAAAAGCAAATTTACTTTAAAAATATTCCACGTGGTGGCTAGAGCTTGACTGTCAGGTCCTGATTGTGTTTATCTACACGACCAGCCTGCCTGGGATGGAAAGGGAGCACCGCTGAGCTCTCCGACTCACCTTGGCTTGCAAAACTCCTCCCAGTTTCACATCATTAAAAAGTGTTTTGGGCTTGTTGTCAGGGTGGAAGAATCCCATCACTGGGGCAGGGGCTGACATGGGGTCCTGGACAGGGTAGGGGAGCCCTGGTAGGGTGGGCAGGGCTGTGGGTGCCCTCAGGTCCCCAACACCAACTTAGTGCAGAACTTGAGGAAAGGTGGTGGCACATGGTTGAGGTTCGGCCGAGGCAGAGCTGAGTTTGGCCGGGCTGTTTCAGTCGAGGTCAGGCCAGGGCTGTTATTCACATCTGCACCAGGAGAAAGGTGATGTGTAAAAACACACAACACACAACGGTGGTTAAACCAGCTACGCTCTTCTTCCGAAAAGAAGATCAGGCCACAGCTAGAGTATGGCATCTGGGCATCGCATCCCTCCACAGCTCTCTTTTTACTGCACAGACGACTAGCAGTAACAAAACCACAGCTAAATATGGTCTGCTTGGAGGGATCCAGTGGCTCTCGTCTTTCCCCATTTGCAGTATCGTCCATCTGGTGCCCCTGGTTCAGCATTCGGCTGCCCTCTCACTGCACCAGCACCTAGCAGAGGGACGCTCCATGCGATGGCTCGGTGATTCACCACCTTGTTTGGATTTTCTGGCTCCTGGGCTCATGTTTATCAGCAAAACACACACTCTCTCCAGCGTCAGGCTGTAAGCGGATTGGAGCCGTATGAAATGCCTTTGAGCGAGATGCTCTACACAGTCAGGCATAATTAATGTCTATTTAATTGAACAATGGCACCTCTTTTATTTACACAGCTTTACGCCCATGTCTTTCAGCATGTACTTTCCACTTTTCCAAAATGGAAGATGTGAAAATGAACATATAAGTGAAGATATGTTGTTTATTTTCTTTTTGAAGATCTAATTGTTCACCTCTGTTGTCTTCTGTTCATGACAGGACAACTGAGCACGGGGCCCTGCAGGTAGGATTCACTTCACCTCATTTAAACTACTTGCCTTGGTTCCCAGAGGGAAGCAGACCGGGTTAACCAGGCAGCTCCAGGGTTATTCATCTAACAGAGGTTCCACAAATCATGGAGATGCCTCTCTCCCCACTGACAACAGAGGGACAGGGAGATGAATCTGCACCAACGCTAGCCTTAAAATGCGCTGTCTGAAAGCTAGGCTGGCAGTCAAATGAAATGAAGAAATCCCTAATAGCCTAAAGGCTAATTTTTACCAGTGGCTTTTCAGATGGGCAATGCGTAAGACAAGGTTTAAGATGTAATCATTACATATGCAACACTGAATAAAACTACCTTGTTGTAGTACAAGAGGTGCATAAATGCACAAGCAACTTGCCTACAAAACTGGAGAAACGAGTACATTGGCCATGTTCAGCCTGGATGGCAACAGGGGTCTTTTCCCAGGAGCTGCTGGGGCAGTTCTGAGGAGGAATGACTTCTGTAGCCATCCACAATGATCGAGCACCAACTGCTGTTTCTTCACAGCCTCTGACATACGGCAGGATGGTTGGTGGAGTTTTCTGCCCTGCTTCTGCAAGCCATGAGTGCTATCACTGTGCATCACCGTGGACACGTCCTGTGCCACCCAGCCAGCCTCCTGAAAAAAGGAAAAATCACAGCCAGCACGTTTTTCAGGGAACACACTCAATAAAATACCAGCAGTTACAACGCTGTCAGCTTCAATCTTCCTCCGCAAAGCCAGTTCCTTGGCACTGAAGGCTCTTGCATGCCTGTAGTAGCCAGAAAGGGGTGGCACAGCTGCAGCAGGCTCTTCTCGAGCCCTCCAACTGGGACACACAAGTATGTCCCTGCTCCAGCTGCTGGGTGACCTCCTACAACCACCGCTTCTTTGTCTTTTGCTTTCTCTCCATTCCTTTAATAAAATTTATTCATTTTGAAAGCAGGCAGTAAACACAGGAGCTATGCATAATAAAAAAGCCATCATTAATAACCAAAATCAACAATTTTGATGGCTGGCAGAACCTTTAATACTTTCACTGTGTTGTGCTCCACTGCAAATCGCACATCTGCAAAACGTACACCTCTGTGATGATGTGTGGGACAGCACCGTCCTTTTCAGAAGCAGCAAACTCCAAGGTCCCTGTCACGCACATTTTTCCTTCTTCATAGTAATTAACACATTATTTAATGCTTTCTGAGCATTTTCTACACTGAAAGCTACTAAAGTTTCACATTAATGAGGGAGGACTTGTCCTCATGAAGCCAAGGACACTGAGCCTGCTACTCATTCAAAGATGTGGGTGGCTAGAAAAGGGAATGTCCATCAATCGCTCAAGCACATTTCTCAGGTGAGCTGCTCCGAAGCTGGGTACGTGACACGCATTGTTCCCGTGAAGCACAAAATTAGAGAAACTGGTAGGAAAAAGCTTTAATTTCTTGAGCCTGTGGAAGTAGCTAGAGCCCTGGTTTTCACAAATCCTCTGTGTTGCTGGAAGTTTAATCAATGGCCAGGCCGGCAGATTTAGAAGCTAAAAGAAAAACAACTAATTCAAAGTCAAAAGCTCAAGGAACGTAATTCTAGCGTGATTCCTAAACTAGATCTGACTGCGGACGCCCTACAAATCTGAGTTCTATGCAGCTCGCAATTTGGCCAACGGAGCAGAGTGAGCCGCCCGCACCGCCACGCTCTCCCACCCATCACACCATGCGCTCTCTGCAAACGTGGTCCGATGGATTTTAAACAATTCTGTTGCACTGTAAAGTAAGACCCAATGTACCACAAACATGAACTGAGATGATAAAACATATCATAGTGAACAAAGAGAGACATGAGGGGAAAAAATACGGACACATCCCATTGCAAAAGGCAGAGAAACTATTTTGATCTCCTAGTTACAAGCCCACTCCTGTTTGACTTCTGACCCAAGACTATGCTGTCAGCAATTACATCACCAGTGCTGGGCAGTATAACCCTGCCTCCAGAAGCTCTGTGCCTCATTAGCAGGGTATTCACAAAGGCAGCTTTGGCTCAGTGAGTCAGTGCAGGGAAACGGGCTCCTTCAGAGGGGACGGCCGCACAGCTAAGGTAGGCTTCGGCGCTGAATTGCCTCCTGTGCTCTCCCTCACTCACAGTCTAAGGAAAGGATGAAGCTAAAATGAGCAGCACCCTAAGGGGACAAAATGTTCTTTCATTAGAGTATCACGTGGAAAAACTCTGTCTGACAGCTCACCCGAACATCTTCAAATATCTGCTCTTATGAAATGCCTCCTTCTCCTCTCACACTGGTATATATATCAGAAGTCACCCTTAAAATAAGTCAAAAATCAAGCATAATTGAGATTTAAACACGTCTGAATTACGTAAAAGGAAAACAGCAGTGAAAGCCCACATGTTCCATGGGGGATGAACACCTTGTGCCACATATACCTGCACGTTTCTGGTTCAGCGAAGCCTGTACAACACACGTGCCTGGATGCTTCCCACATTTCACACAAAGGACAGACCATACCTACTGCCTTCGTTACCCTGGGTTCTCCCTGCTGTCTGCCCTCACATTGCAGGAGGCCTTCAAGAGCACCTTTGAACTATTATTGACCACGTGATTAGCATTGCCCTTATATGTTACACACGTATAACTTGTTAACCTTCTAGCTGAATTTATAAAAAAAAAATGAGGAGAGTGAACTATTTTCTGATTGACCACGTGATTAGCATTGTCCTTATATGTTACACACGTATAACTTGTTAACCTTCTAGCTGAATTTATAAAAAAAAAATGAGGAGAGGAAGAGAGGTCAACAGACAGACAGACAAAGAGAGAGCGATGTCCTACTCTCAGAATAGCCTTCTTGAGATGGTGCAGGTTCAAGCACTGTCCCTTATTTGAAGGTGTTCTATCATTTGCGGAGTGTCACTCACAGTTTTTTATATTGCCGGCATCCCAGGAAAGTGGTCTCTTTGGAAGTCCTTAGACTCCCAGCTCCCAGCATCTCAGTCTCATATTGCTTACAGTAATGTGACCTTATTAAGGAGCTAAGCCCACTTAGCCCAAAACAACTAGGAGAGACCCAAGAGCTCCACCACTTTGGTTTTCCGAAGCATTTCCCAACCGTCAGTAACTTAACAGCCCTTATCATGGATTTTTACCTAGCCTGCAGGCAGGGGAGGCCTTTCTCCAGCTTTCTGAAAAAAACAGAAGTTTCCCCATGGGTGCCCTAGCAGTGGTTGACTCCCAAACACTTGGCTGTGTATTGGCTGAGTACGGGCTGCTCTGCTCATGCTGGGGGCTGTGGAGCAAATAAACAAACTCATGTGCAGTCCTTGTTCAAATTCAACACAAAAGGGAACCCACACATTTGATCAACTTCAGGCACAAAGGCTGTAGGACTGGGAGAAAGCGAGGATGTGGAGATGAGGACAGCCTGCATTAACAGCATTTTATCAATGATGAGAGGAGAGCTGAGACAAGACGAGATGAGATTACTTCTTCCCTAGCCAGGAAGCAGCCAAGCATCATCAGACATGAAATGTAACTTTCTGTGAAGGGCATACCTGGCTTACAAGCAGCTGGTTTTCAGATTATTTTTCATTTCTGAAGAACAGAAGTAAAGTACTTGTCACAGCAAGGGGAAAAGTTCCTGAATTTTAGAAAAGTGCAATAAAAAAGTCATGGAAGTGAAAGGGCAGATTCTTAACACGCAATGTGTGGGCAGTGAGCTGTTTCGTGGGGTTGCTACACATCTTGAATGTACTTGGCAACACTCTGCTGTTGTCCTCACAACTCTAATTTCACCTCCAGGCCATGCCGGTGGTTCCTCAGTGGTAGTTGCATGTAGTGTAGTCCCCTGCTGAAGTTACTGCTCCATCTTCACCAAATTAGCATCCAATGCTAGGAGAAACTCAGCTGCCTGGCCCTGGCTTGGTCTCGAAGCAATGGAAGTAGCAATATCACATACATTTTCCTTTTTAAAAAAACAAAACCCAGGAACAGTGACAAACATAGCCATGACTGAAGGGTGGCAGTCACACCAGCTCTCGGCATCCTGTGGCAAAGCAGAAGACAGAATAACCCCAAGCTCGGACGTGAGAAAGTAAGATACAGTGCCTTGCAGAGTCAAATGCAATGCACTGTCTCTAATATTAATTAACAGTTTCATTAGAGCTGCACAAATCACCTAGTACTAACCTTTTTATTTATTTAAAGTCTGCGTCACTGCTTTAGTTATTGCCTTTCCATGATGCACTTGTGGAGTGTAAATACTTCCCTGCAAACGGAGCAGCAAGTTTCCCAAAACCCACCTGTTTAAATGCACAAACTGTGCTTATTGCATTTGGGGGAACGCTGATTTATCAAACACCAACGTACATGGAGAAATTCCTGAGCAGGTTGAACGGACCCTCCTGCTTGCCGTCACCTCGCCAGCTGCAGCGGAGGGAAGGAGCTGCCAAGTTCAAAACCCCACCAAGACACTGACGGCTGCCGTAGGAGCTGCAGGGCTCAGGCGAGCCAGGGACTTCAGCTGCCACCCCAGATGGGGAACGTGGAGGAGATCACAGCCGAGTCAGCCCAGCCCAGGAGATTTGGGGGTCATCACCACATTGTTATGTATTCAAGCCCATGTGGCTGTAAGTGGCAGCAAGCATTAAAAAGCTTAGTCCAAGCTTTTATTTAACACAGCAAGACCGAAACATCTTGGCGATATAAATAGCCACCATTAATACTCAGTGTTACCCAATGGCTGAACTAGGTTATAGTATTTTTCAGTGTAATTGGGGATAGCCCAATATATAAATAGATTGTGGTTATGTTTAGCTGGGTACAAGGATTAGAGACTGGCTTAATACAGAAGCAGATCCTGATAGACCCCTCAGGAAATAGAAAGAGATTAACTTGACTGTAATAATAGAGCCCAGACACAATGACGAACCAGCAACTAGTGGGTTTCACTAATTAAGGATGTTTATCCGTGACAGCGGTCTGATGCCTCTGATGTTTATGTCGTTTCCTATGTTAAGACAAGGGCATCCCTTAAGTATTATGGGATTGGTAAATACACCAAGGGAATAACACTAAAGATTAAATTATCGCTGACACTGAAGGCATATGCCAGGTATTAGAAGGCATGTGTTGTACTCCTTGTCCTGCCTCTCATTAGCAAGGCAGCTTGCTAACTCCCTCCAGAGCAGCAGCGCTTGGGTTTCAGCGGTTGTACCCTGCAGTTTCACTCAGACATCTGGAGCAGATCTCCATATCATTAGGTCTTGGGCTTTAAATCAGTAAGATGATACAGGCATAACACAGTGCTTGTGACAAACACTGGAAAAAGCAGTTAGATTATTAAAAGAAATCATAATTGATGTGGAAAATGTTGCTAAAACAATAATTTGCTTCTAACTATTTAAAAGAGAACTTCTGAAAGAGTTACAAAGTTGGAATTGGAAATAACATCATTATTACTTGACATACACAGTCAAGAGACCAAGCTCCATCGTGCCAAGCACTGTACAAACATACATCAAAAATATAGCCCTTGTCCCAGACAACTGTCAGCCTCATTATTAAACTAGAGGGATGGAAAACAGAAGGAAACAAAGAGACAGCACTGGTCAATAGGAAAGGCAATGGCCAGAGCGAATCAGCATAACAATAGACATCAAATATTTGCAGAATAATCAAAGACGACTTTTATGTAGACTTTAACAGAGAACGAAATAGCTCTGTGGTCAATAGGGATCTTCTAGGCACAAAGGGAAAGCACAGGAAAAAGTATGGAAGAGTGGAAACTGTAGATAAATTCTCCTTCATTGCTATGGAAAAGAGATTTTCTTTGGATCACAGTTGAGTACATTTCCTAAGAGAATTCTAAATAGCTTTGGGGCTTTTAGTGTGCCTTTACGTTGCCAACAGAATTTACCATCCAGTTTCAGGTCATGGTCATAATCTATGACATAACACAACATTTGGCCTTAGACAGTCTGTTAGTCTGAATCCAGCTTGGATTTCTCAAAAATAAAAATCACAGAAAATAATTAACTTGCTCATATTTATGTTTTCTCATTTTTTTTTCATTTTTAAAAAATGTTTAGAACACCTTAATCTAAATTTCCAGAAGTCAGCAATAATTTCTTGATGTCTTGGTACCTTAATACTTTCTTCAATTCCTTTTTGTAATCTAGTACCATAGAAAAAAGAGTGTCTGAAGACTAGGTTCTGACCAAGCCTATTGAGCTGGGTATGAAAACCTGTGCCTGGAAACATAAAATCTGTTATATTAAAAGACCAAAGACTCGCCTATGTAAGAACATAATGAAACACAAAAACAACCACAATGGAAAAAGTGGAATAGATTAACAGTTTTAAAATAGCATGCATGATACAAAAGTTCATGGGCCTATTTAAATTTCAACAAAAAGATGGTGTTTTTTTCATTATTGCAGAATGCATTCATTGTGGATTTTAAGCGCCCCAATTTAGAAGTCGAAGGCAACTTTTATTAATAGCACATGTAATCCCAACACAGGAGATTCCTGTGGCAGATTCATTTGCTCCTTAAACAGGCACCCTTGGCATCAGTAGGAAAAGGGGCCGAGTAAGAACTGCGTGGCGAGGGGGGGTCCCGGTGACAGCGGGGTCCCTGCTGGCATTGCCACCTTGCTGCCGTCCCGCGGGCAGGGTGGGCACGCTGCTCACCTCCTGAGGACAAGACACGGGTGTGCATCCTCTCCCCTCCAAAAGGAAATCCACAGAGACACACACACGAACCACGATGGGTCCTGGGTCTAAACATCTCGGGGAGGAGGACCTCAGGATGCTGGGCTGCACAAGAGTACAGACATCAGGGCAGGGAGCAAACACAACGGAACATGGGGAAGGAGAGGGCACCTTGTTGGCTGTCACTGGCTGTAGCTGACAGCTTTTTTCTATATCACCCTGTTTATTCCAAGAACTCCTCTGACATACAGGGAACGTTGGCAGAGTAGGACTGACACCATCGCTGCGGTCTCTCTGGTTACTATGTATGGATTCAATTTATCTCAGCTTTTTCATGGAAATAGCTCGTGTGAGCCAGGGAAGAAGAGAAAATTTACTCCTCCCACCTTCCTGAGAAGGCAAATAGCCACCAGGAAAACCCTCTGTCCACTACAGCTTGACATTACAGTAAAGGCGCAATCAACACAAATGTCCCAGAATCCACCTTACCAGAAGCCCTGGGAGATGCTGTGTTTCCCAAACTCACAGATGCCCAATCTCCCCCTCTTTGGAGAAAGCTGCTTTCCACTCCGTGGCCAATGAAACAGGAGACCGCAGCTTGGGAACTGCAGTGGGCAACCAAGGGTGGTCAGACCTGCATGCAGCAGCCCAGCCCTGCAAGAAAGGAATTGGATTTCCTTAGAGAACCCCCAGGTTAAAAAGTAACCATAAGTCCAAGAAGCAGCTGAAAACTCTGGGGCAAAATCTTTAGAAAGGCAAGGAAGAGTGAAAAAGCAAGGAGGAGGTTTTAAGAAGGGCATCACGCAATAGCAGAGCAGAGGTGAAAGAGAGCCCAGAGACACGTCTGTCCCTCTGACTGTCCTTTGAAGGAATTTGAGGAATGCCCAGAATGGGTCTCAATACCGCACTAAGTGCTTTTTTTTCCTCCTTGTTACAAATTTGATGCTTGAGTGATTTCTGGCCCTAAAAGAGGAATTCCAAGCCATCCTGAAGGTAAAAGGGCAAGAGCTGTCATGACCAGTGGAGTCTCTGAAACGAGCTACAGAAAGACTACAACTAACAAATGATAATTTCCAGCTGGTGATGCTCCCAGTACACAGAACAGAGCTGTCATGAGCTACGACAGCTCTCAGGAGAGGGGAGAGAGAGGTCAGGATTGCAGAACTCCTTTACATTAATCATTTTATATAAAGTTTCCAGTGGAAACATTTTGGCACATCTGCACTTGAAAAAGTCCATAAAAACCTTGTATGAAATAAGTTTCTGCTTTTCAAACTTTCTTTTCTTTGTGTATTCCCCTAATAGCTCAATATTTGCCAGCGAGCTACCCCCGAGGCAGTTCTGGCGTTTCATAAACCAACAAGCAGTGGAAGCGTGGGAGTTGCAACATCAGCCCGTACCCACGGCCAGTTAAGACATTGTCTCACCAGTTCCCTTCCAAGGTGACTCCCTAGCCATGCATTTTATCTTGCGAGAAGTTGTGCAACGCCACGAACATTTATCTGGTGCTGTTATCACAGCAATGGGAGAGACTTCAAGGTAACTGCAATTCCCTGGCAGGGATCTGAATTAATGTGGAAATCTTTTACCGACGGTGGCTGCCAGGGCATCCTCTGCTCCTTGGCAGCACAGATACCTTCTGTGGTCATTGCATATATTGGTGTGAGCGGTTTTTGTTCCTGAAGAGGTGGTTCTTAAAAGGTGCTTTGGAGGATCTGAAGGCACAGGATGTCCTCGTGACAGAGGAGCTCAGGGCAAAGTCACCCCTCAGCCAGGTCTGCAGCAACAGTGTCGGAGACTGGAAAGCAGCGACAGCACAAGGAGCCCCAGGGGCTCGCTTGGCCATCAGGGGAGATGGCAGAAGATCAAAAGCAAACAGCTAATAAAAAAGGCACCTGCTCCGGCCTAAGCATTGCTAAGCATCGCTAAGCATCGCACAGCAGGGAGGGCAGTGCCTCCTAACCCCGTGAGAGACCTGGGCAAGGTCAGGGAGGGCCCTGCAGCCAGTGCACACAGCCGGCATCTTACAAAGGTGGTAAAAGCTTGATACACACCAGATAAGGCCTGTCGGTAGAATAAAAGACCTGTAGCGTCATGAGCATGACGCTATGCCAAATGTATGTATTGTTCTCCAAGACCTTTCCAAAAATGACAAATTATCTCAATGCAGATGTTTCTTTATGTATTATTCCCTTTTCATACGTCCACTTCTCCTCTTACAGGCATTTTCTGGCACTTAGGTAAACGATTCAGGAGATTTCAGATCTGTCAAAGGCCCAGGCAGTTGTCATGATAAGAGAGATAACAGACAATATATATAGTCTTGCATCCTTTTATCACACAGACAGTCCTCATGGACCTCGCTGGTGAGATGAGTGAGAATAAGAACTGCCGCACAATAAAACTAACTGAAAAAAAAAAAAAAAAAAAAGGGAGGATGACAGAAGGTCAGAATAATTTATGTGGAATATCAATAAACTGTCATAACAGAAACTCTTTTCTCTTCTGTGTTTTTTCTTTTTGTCAACAAACATTTTTACAAGCAGTGCAATGCTGCATCCCCTGCTGGCTTCTCAAATGGTGCTTGTGCACATGGGCTTTGCATGAATTTACACGTGGCGGTGAGTGTGTAACACATGATTTGCACACAGAGCTACACCACTGTATGTGCAGAGGGAAATACAGCTCAAATGCTTTTTTTTTTTTGGAAGACATCTTTTTTGTTCAGGGCTAAAAAACGATGAACAGGAGAATCTGTTGGCATTATAAAAGGAGAAGTGTAAGTGAGCTCACAGATCTAACAGCTACACATTGTGGGCTGCAGGCTGGAACTTATGCAAAAATATTTGTGTATGCATGTAGACAGAGCTAAGTTTTCCATTATAGCTCTCTGTATGTCAGAAAATAAAGAATTTCAACCAATTATATAGTCATTTAAATAACTGTGCACTTTATAGCTTTTCCATTTTGTGTGGTCTTGCTTTCTTTATTTCATGTGTGCCATTTACCATCTCCTGTTGCCAATGGTTTGGATTCCAGTCCTAGGACTTTTCTGTTAGTTCACTGCTGCAGCAGATACCAAGCAACAATGTTGGCTGCCACAGCACGTACACTCAAGTCATGATTCATTATTTTTGGTTCCTAAGAGTATACATGATCCTAATCAAATTCATCTGTGAGTCAAGTGTCCTTGATTAATGCTAACCAGGAAAATCTGAGGGCAGATAGGCATGAAATTTCTGCTTCATTTAGAAGACATGTTGAAAACTGAAAACCTATATTGGTGCAAAGTCTGTTTCTAAAATGTTAACTATACTTTGTCTGTCTGCATCTGTCAGCTGTAAGTACTGACAGGTCAGGAGCAGGGTTTCTCCATTGCTGCTGCAATGTGGTTATTCTTCTGGAGACATATGTGTGCCTAGTTTTGCAGCCACATCATAGTTTGTCCCTGAGGCCATGAAATATTTATAGGGATGCTTCCATGCATTTGACTTGCAGCAAGAAGAACAGTCCCACAGGTCCCACATTCTGAAAAATACTTAGACATCTTGTCCCCACTGATTTCAGTAGAAGGAACCTAAACAACTTGCAGAATCAGGGCCACAATCACTCACCCAAGAGATACAAAGTAAAATCAGTTTGCACCTGGCTGTATTAAAAGCCACTGTTAAGACTGGCTAAGAGAAATCACCAGCAGTACGGGTTCTGCAGGCCCGGGGGCTGTGCCACAGATGCCAGCTGGTTGTCGCTTTATCTTTTAACGCGGGCGGGTGTGAGACAATAAGCCCAGTAGATGTAGGTAACCACAGGTATAAATTACAGGCTTGCACGGTAAAAACTCTTTCATGCAAACCTTTTGCTAGAAGCTGTATCACCCAAAGAGAGGTCCCAGCACCAGTGGGGCAATGTGTTATTCCTGCAGCAGCCTAACCTTCCTTCTCTGGACGTGCACGGGTAACTCCACAGCCTGATTTATAGGAGCTCCACCGCCTGCACGGCAACTCCTTTGGCTTCTATCTTGCAATATTTCAGTAATCCTCTTCATCATACATAGCAGATAGTTGTCACTGCAGGCTGCGAAACAGCCTACAGCACCAGCCACGCTTTGATGCTCCAGTGCTGCAGAGCGCTGGGGGCAGCAACCAGGACAACGATGCTGCAGTGCCCAGGCTCAAACCCCGTGGGGGAAATGTCCTATCGCCCCGAGGAGACAAAACTGCCCAGCCTTGCACTCGCTCAGCTTTGGGCAGGGAGTCTTCTACACGGAGGCTGGCAAGGAAACATGCAGTGTATAGGAGAGAGAAGTGTCTATAATCACACCTAGCACTACTAACCTCTGCATTGCCGTGAGTACAGACAAGGCAGTGACTGTGTTAGTCCTCATGTCTAGCACAGGGACATAAGAGAGTGAAAATGTGTGCATGAGTTCTTGAAGTGCAAAGCAAGGGGGAATTTGGGTGACTAGCACTAGCAAAACAAGCTACCAAGCCCCACCTAGTCCAACAGTACACCTGAGAGGATGTAAGTGTATAGGATTTTGCCAACCAATGTTCTCAGGTGCTTAAAATTCTGCACTGTGCATGCCCTCAGGTGCCACTGCCGTGGCCAAGATTATTGTAACTCTTCTGCTGAGGTTCACAAACTGCTCACTGCCGTGACTGCCTGTTCCCTTAGGGATTCCCAGCACATATCTAAAGTATTCAGCAATATCCATTTAGCAAAAGACAATCAAACAAAAAAAGCAACTCAAACAGTAGTCATTTCCATCTTGAAATAGCTAGAGGATGAATTCCAACAAGTTTTCCATAGCAGCCCTGTGGGTAGGGCACTCGTGCAGGAAATGGGAAAGCAGCATTTACTCCTCTCTTCCCCTGGACGGGACTCAGAGCCATAGACTCCCTGGGCTGCGGCTCCAACCTGCCCCTAAGGAACCTACGTAGAGCCCAGGGATGAATCTCAAGCCCACCTCTCCAAACTGAATCTTTTAACCACTAGACCACTTTCCTGCTTTTATATATTAGGCCATTTCCATGAATATTATCAGCCCAGTGTATCAGTTTTGGCAAGAAGTTGCTCCCTGTCACCTGCAATTTTTCTATAAACCAGGGGTTCAGGTATGGCCCTGAGAAAAGGAAGGTGCAGAGCTGAGTTCCTTCAGGACAAGGAGCTCCCCTATCGACGAACAGCATAAGGATCTGACTATTATGCAAAAGGTTGCCTTACCTTCTGTACAGGCTCCTCTTTTCCAGGCTGAGAGAGAGACAAAGATAACAGAAACACCTCTCAGGTGCACACGGGGGTTAGGTGTGATTTTGCAGCTTGTTCTGTAAGGTTAGTCCCCCATGTCCTCCCTACGCTGCCGCAGAAGATCTCACATGCTCGCGTTTGGATCCAGCCTTCTCTCCTCCTGACACCCCCCACGAGCGCTGGACACGCTGCTGTGATTGCACCCACTGAGCTCTTCAGGCACCAAACGACACTGGGAGGGGGCTCTGAAATCCAGCCTCACACAGCACTTAACACGGATCGATCCCAAGGAGCATTAGCCCCACGGGATGCAGAATTAGGGCACCCATCCCTGGTTCAGGGCCTATGGAATACGTGACCCCTGGGGCCGGTTGTCTTGAAGTTTGTTATGCAGTGTCACCAGCTAAGGGCTTTTGGGAATTTGAACGCCGTGCCTGCCTTCCACCTACACTCTTCTCAAAGAGCCGAGGAAACACCTGACTTCAGCTGAGGGGACACTAAATATTTTTGTTTGGATAGTACCTCCCAGGGAACCAATGCTTGGAGCCAACTAGCAGCAAGCTCCCTTGTCCAACAAGTTTAATGTCTAAAAGTAATTAAAAGCTGTGTGGATTCAATTCCGCGTGCGTGA
Organism: Cariama cristata; assembly: GCF_000690535.1. Classification (NCBI taxonomy): domain Eukaryota; kingdom Metazoa; phylum Chordata; class Aves; order Cariamiformes; family Cariamidae; genus Cariama; species Cariama cristata. The sequence continues at coordinate 84,605 of NW_009609182.1, forward strand.
GTCTAGTCAAGGCTGCCTTGTGTCTACTACAGTTTGGGGCTTTGGGCACACATCATTGTCTAGCTGAAGAGACTGCTCCAAGCTCCATTAGGTTTTACTGTCCTCCTCACGGCTTTTCTGTTTTGCCTGCTGACTTACTGTTATCCCATCTACTTTCCCATCTATTAACTTAAACCGTATTGATGGAAATACATCAAAAAGTGATCACATGGCCAGCTCAACCGGCTACAGCAAAGGAGCTGCAACCTGTGGTAGCATCCTCTGCTCTTGCAAAGGGCAAGCCAAATCTCCTAGTTGTGCGTTAAGAAAGTTTAGCATGTTGCTTCAAAACCAGCCCAAAAATCTTTGAGATGAATATCAGCCTCTTTTCCCCATTTAGTGGAAGAGGAAAATCTTTTGTACTAGCAGAGTCTTGGCTGTTTCTGCGTCGCTGCTGCCCATAACAATGAGGACAGAGGAATAGCTTAGAACAGATAAGAGCCTCTTGTGGGCCTCACAGTTTAGACTTTTTTTTCCTGTGCAGTATTTTGTAATGACTAACATTTGCCACAACTGTCTTAGTATGTGTTTCTATATGTAAAGCTCTCAGCCCAGCAAGAGTCCATCACAACTTTTGGCTTTGGAAACCTCTCTTTTATATCAGCAGTGATAGCAAACAGAAGGCACAACCATCCTGATTAATTAATCCCCACACAGCACCTCCTAGCAACCAAAAGTTGTTTTGCTAACACTTCTAGCCGAGACTTGTAAGAATATAACTTAACCACATGGGAATGCACTATCTCATTCTCATGAGCTCAGAAGTCTTTAAAGGAGACATTACCTACCTCAATGCTTTCTCTGAGAGGCCACCAGTGGCTGGATGGACAGCACGACTAAGAGACAGGCTGGTCACAGCAGGCAGGAAGAGAAGGTCCGATGCCAAAGTGTGTAGTTACAATGAGCAACTCTTCCGTTCTCCCGAAAGGCTGATGAAGCCACCCACTCAGACCTTGGCTCCAAACACGTCCGCTACAGCAAATTACAAGGAATTTCAGAGCACAAGATTGATGCCTTTCTGGAAGGCACCTAAAACACTGAACTTGTGTCACTGAGTTTGTACCGTGTCAAGTGCTGACAAACAACCCGAGATATGCCCATCCGGGATGCAGGGAAAATCACAACTTTCATGGGTTTTTGACACTGACATACACTGTCTGTGCAGGAGCAGTCTCCAGACCCCGCATTACAACAGCACTGGAGCCTCCAGCACAGAAGCTTCCCAGACCTACTAACAAGTGCACCGTGGCATCCCGCTCTTAAAACTGCTTGCAGCAATATTACATTAAATCCCTCCGCCTGACTTGGCTTTGACAGGTTTTTAAGGTGTTACCTCAGTATGTCTGTAACCTTGTGTTTTTAAAATGCATCTTTTACTAGAAAATCTCAGCAAAAAAAAAGTGAAGAAAAATCTCAGAAAAAGCAAAGCTATCAGAGAGAGACATCTCAGCCGTCCTGAAGAGTGAGGAAAAAAGTAGCTGGCTCCAAGATTTACACTTGAGACAAACCAGAAGACTCTGTAGTCAATGCAGTTGATTTGCCTCCAGTAACTGCTTTACATTGAAACGTATATCCACCTGCTGTGCTTCACCAGCTACGGGAGGTCAGTGTACGTGCTCTTTGCTGAAATTAACTAACAGGAGGAGCAGAAATTTGCATCATAATTAATTAATTTTCAACACCCTACGTTACCGGGAAACCCAAGGAGTGTTTATAACCAGTAGATCTCCAGGAAATATGGATATACACAAAGGGAGAGCATTCGAGATCGAGGCCCCTGCCTGGCATGACGTACTGGAGGGTGAAGGTGCACTTGATGGACTGGGACAACCTTAACAGCTGCAGATTAATTCTGTTAGCCCCGAGCGCACAGAGGGGCATCTCAGGAGTCCGCACCAATGTTACCAGTGATTATAAATGTATGCCTCTGTTCTAACGCTTGCAAATAACTTTATAATTCTAGAAATTTGTTTTTTTAGTTCTGCATTTTAACATAATAAAATGCATTTGATTGTCACTGAGCTCTTCTCTGGTATGAGAGGGATGTTAAAGTGATTTGGGAAATGCTGGCGCTCCTCCCTTAGGGCAGCACATTACCCACTTCGGACGTTGGGGTTGGCTCCTCATCGGACTTTCCTCCTCCGAGCAGCACCTCACGTCAGTAACCACGACGCCATCTTCTCTGCAGGCCTGCTCTCACACGCGTTTCTAGTGCCACAAATGTGTGGCTCCCCTCCTAAAAAGGATGGGGAGACCCTTTACTGATGATGGCCTACCAAACCATCACTGAAAGTCATTCTTCCTCAAGCCCAACCACTTGCAGAGCTTCTTATCAACACAACTCACTGGCACAACTGTTGTTCATTGCAAATCACATACCAAATTCCCTAAATCAGATGCCGTAACAACAAAGGGCCATATGTTTCCTGGCTTTGCAAATCATGTGGGGAGCTGGAGGAGGGGGGAGAAATTACTTTGAATGTTGCCTGGTTGAAAGCAAGCCATTACCCTTCCACCCCACCATGCCCAGGGGCTGGCGTGAGTCCCCACAGCCCGACCTCGACCCAGGTGCAGCCCCTCGCTGGCCATGGCCACAAGCAGGAGGGAGCTCCCATGGCCAGGGGAGGAACTGGGGAGTCTCAAAGGAGCTCAGCACTGAGAGTGCATTATTCCCACCAACTCATTTCCAAGCTAAGAGGAACACTGTAACTTCTCATCATCCTTCCCAACTCCTGTATTTTTTGCTTCCCGACCTATTTCCCTGTACGTGTCCGTGACCAAAGTGCAGTAACGCAGTATGCATCGTCTTCTAAGAGGTGCGGACCACCATTTGGAGAGAAAGGGTTCCCATTGCGGATGTCCTGCAGGGCTCGGCAGAAGCCTGTAGCGAATGCAGACACAGCTCCTGCCAGGACATGGCAGGCATTTCAGGTGGAGCCGGCATGCCCTAGTGCAGAGTACACAGCACCTCATGTCGGGAAAGGAGGGAGCTACCTCCGCAGGGCATTCCAGCCGGATTGTTCATCTGAGTGGCCAAACCTCCCACCGCAGGGGGACTGTGCTCCAGCAGCCACCGCCTTTCGCAGGGGTGAGAAGTGGCGAAGCCAGGGTGTGCCTGCAGCCAAGCCACCGGCTGGGGAGAACACAAGGCAGCAGGTCTCGGCAGATGACTGCACTGTGGGTTGGAGCATCCCCTCTAATGATTCCCCCCGCTAGCCCTCACATCTCCCACGGGAGAAAATCAGCTGAGGCCACCCAGGGAGCAAGCCCTTCCCACTTGCAGACTCCTTGCAGGGAGTCTCCAGGCCAGCTTCAGAGCTCAGGTTCAGAAGGACTTTGCTTCATTGCAGCTGGCAGTAAAACCACCCTCAGCCACCCCAAAACAGGACCTGCTGCTGACAACTGCTGGTAGCAGCCAAGGGCTGGACATCGACTAATTAATTTTAACTTGTCATGAAACCTGTCTGTGCATCAGCCCATTGACTGTTTAAAAGCTGTACTCATTCAAACATAAGCTCTCATCAGTCCCATCTCCAGGTGGCTCAGTAAGTTCTCATGGGTCTGGGCAAAGCAGAGCAGCAAGTCGTTTTGGCTAATAGGGAACAACCTATACAGGGGATTTGTGGTCACCAGAAGTTACCTGCCCGGCATACTGCAGAATGAAATGGAAGCAGCATCCACTTTGATGATAGACAATTATCAGTGATGCAAACAAAGGTTCCCCCACATTTTACCAGATTTTCCCCGCAGCCTTTCTCAGACGGTACTTTCTTGGTTCTTAGAAATGCACTTCAGATGTCACCATGCTGGAATCAACACAGTCAGGTTTGGCTTGGATGCTGTAACAGATACATCTTAGTGGGATGTATACTATTCGCACGGTGAGCACCTGAACGTGGAGTAGAAGTTGTCCGATCTGAAGAGAGAAAATGATCAAGACACAGAAGTTTCAGATACCTTCCTTAGCAGGTCAGCCCTCTGTATCTTAAAATCTGTTCTGTCTGCAGCTAAGCACTCCTAAGGTACAATGGCTCACAGGCATCAGGGAAAAGCAGCTGGAGAATGCCAGGCTTGCTTGAACCGGCTCTGAGCATATTCATGATTTGGAAAAAAAAAAAACAAAGGGCCAAACTTGAAGCATTGTTCCTCTCCTACTCAGTTCTTACCCAAGGATTTCAGGAGAAGTGTAGCCTGAAAGAAATTTTGTGTGTGGTCTCAAGATTTTATTGCCTAATCATAATGCAGCAAGAATTAATTCTGTCCCACGGGACTCTGGCCCTCCCAAATGAAACACCAAGATCCTGGATCCTGATAGAATGATGCAAAGTGGCCAAATTTGGTAATGGATAAAGTTGGGACCTTGGTCTTAACCACAACTGAGGGCAGGTCTGAAGGTTATAATGGGTTGTGATGGAGCAACCTCTTTAAACTATTACCAGGCATTGTAATTTAGAGAAGCGCTCAGGCTGCCTTAAGTTACTTACAGGATCCTACTGTCTTCTTCTGGCCCTGGAAATGAAAAGAATAGAGCAGATCTATGCAGTCATTTCTGCTTTTCTCTCTTGGCTTGTAAGCAAGCCTTGGAGAAGGATGCCAGCATCAGCCAGATTTGCAGACACACAGGTGCTCTGAAACTCAGCATTACGGCAGCAAGCCTTTCAGTGCTTCCCGAAGCCACAGCCCTGAGTTAAGTGCACAGCGACACTCTGCAAAACCTGGGGAGCGCTGGGACCTCAACTGGGGTCCACAGATGCCTACAGCACCAGGAGAAAGACACAAGGGCATTCCCAGCCTTTTAATCATGGTGGCATCTTTGGCAACAAAACATCCACCCGAGATTACCCTGCGGGAGTTTATTGGTTTGGGTAGGCGTTTAGGGCGTTTCGATATTTGGCAGCGCAGCCTTGCAGCCGGGGAGTGGTTTTAGGGCTCCGGGTTTTTAGGTGCCTATGGCAGCACTAGGGCAGCACTGGGGTACCCCGGCCCCTTTGGGGCCCTCACCCGCAGTGCCTGCGCTGGCTTCCTTGGGCTGTCG
>NW_009609183.1:0-14773 GCF_000690535.1 Cariama cristata
TCTGAGGCAGGTGTTAATGAGATGGGTTTGCCTATTCCTTCTAGTATTCTTCCCCGCTACTGAAGGGATAGAGGAAAACACTACCTGCGCTCCTGATCCTTCAACTAATCTCCCTAGTGCCCTGAAGTCCCGTTTGATTGCCCTTAGAGTATTCTCTTCAACCTCACCGCTGCCAACCTGAAAGACTAATAGAGGGTAGTAGTCAGAGGGCTGGACCAGACCAGGGAGTTTCCTGGTGACGTCTCGTCTGGCCAGCATATCGGGCCCTCTGTTCCCCTCAGAAGGGAGTCCCCTATGACAACTACTCTTCTTTGTCTTCTCTGGGGTGCAGTGTTGATGCGTGGGGTTGACTCATTTGCCCCAGGCAATCCTCTGGATGGACCTTCATCTTCATTATCACTTGTCTGGTCCTCAAGCTCCAGAGCCTCATATCTGTTGCATAAGGGCACCTGGGAGGGCAAGGGAGGCCGGGAGGGTCTTCACCTGCTTCTCTGAGCAGGGACCCTTCTCCATTCCCCCTCATCTCATGACTCCCCTCTGTCTGATTGGTGGCATGAGGCTGTGGGGGTCTTTGCTTCTTGCGTAGCATCCGTTTGCTGCATTTGTCCCAAGGATGGTAAGGCATGGCTCCACCAGTCTATTTCCCTCTCACACTCCCTGATACTGCTCAGCCTTTCCACTCCCTCTTTGAGCTCTGCCACCAGGCACAGCAGATCATCCACCTGGTCGCAGTGCACGCAGGCGTTATCCCTGCTGCCCTCCGGTACCAGCGCCAGACTCAGGCACTCCCTGCAGCCGGTGACCTGCACAGCGGCATGTTTGTGGGGGAGCTCCATCTCGGTGGCCACATTCCTCAAGGCTTTCGGCCGAGTGGAAACCATCATTAGGCCTCCTCTGGTTAGGCAGGCGATCACCTCTGGTGAGGGTTTGCCTCTTGAACTGTCAAGCTTCAGCGCCCAGCCTACACGCCCTGCCTACGCGAACTGACGCGCCCCACTCTGACTGACGCGCGCCACTCTGTTTGCCCTTTTTGTTCTACTTTTAGCCTTTCTGTGGTAGTATATGGCAAAAATGTCGATACATAACTGCATTAGAACTAATTGCTTGGTGATTTTGATATCAAAAACATGTTTCTGAAGGATTTTGTAAATAGCATGTATAATTGAAAAGTAGTTTTTTAACATGCATTTTTCCAACTTGATGTGAAAATACATCCAGAAAAAGCAAGGGTTTCCTTTTTCTTTTCTATCACCATACTTTATGAACTGAATCTTACCAAATCTATTCCCACTTATCCTTATAAGGACCTCATTTAAAACATAATTTTGGTAAGAAAAGAGTGACAGAAGAAAGCCTGAATTCTGTATCTGGACGTTTGGTGCAGCACCCTTGGAATGTCAAACATACTTCTAAGTGTGTACTTTCAGATCAATCTCAGTAACTCATCAGTAGTATAATCTTTTGAACTGGAAGTCTTTTAGCAGCTTCCCCAGAGAGCTAATGAAAAACTGTGATAGTATTCCATCAGATAGCGGTTATGTCATTAACAGTCCTTAAAGATAAGCAATTATGCTTAGCAACAAATGGTCACTTTTGCAGAAATAGAGCAGTAATTTAACTACAATTTCTAATTCTTGCTTTGTTTTCACATATGAAATGCAGTAAAATACTCTAACATGTTTGATCTGTGACTCAGCATCTAATGTAGTTTAATTTTTAATATCAGATGTATTTTCTAATGTAACACACATCCTCCAACAGAAACCCACATACTTTTTCTTCTGCTCTAAAAGGGTAAGGCAACTGATTGAGTACTGCTTTTTGGGGAGGTTGTTTGGGTTTTTTTCGGTTGGTATTTTTTTGTGATTCTCTTTCATTTGTTTGTTTTAATAGGAAAGGAGCTGGCTGCTGCAGAAATTAAGAAAAGTATTTGGAAATAAAATATGATGGATTCCTGGAAAACAAGGTATTTCCTTTTGCTCTCAAGCTCTAAAAGCAGTTGGAATAGGAAAGCAGGAGATGAGTTTATAGCACAGCACAGGCTGTACTCAAGCATACATTCCTGAAGAAATAAAATAATGCATAGATCAGAGAAGGGAACCAAAGTATTCAGAGTGAATGTTCACTGGATTTTACCTAGAATTTACAGACTCATAAAAACCTCTCTGCTCTGCAGCAAAATTAATCCTGATAATCTGCTTTTGAAGCAAAGTAAAGTAAGGGAATACATATACTTCTTAGGTCTATCTCTTCTAATCATGTTTTTATGGGGTCGAATGGGGCATTTTGAGTGCATGAATGCAAAGTAATGTTTTCTTGAGTGACTCAAAATGCACATTCTAGAAGAGAAAGGATAAACCAACGTAATTCTTAATGCTTCTCTCCTTTTTGATTAGCTGGCAGATGCAACCATCATTTCTTTAGTCATGTAAACTCAGTCTAAAAATTTTATAAATGAGAAAATGAGAGGAATCTCAATTAAGCTCTACAGACCCAAAGAATGTATTTAAACCACCTACTCAAAAAAGAAAAGCGTTTAAAAAGTTGTCCTGCGACAGATAGATCACTGTACATCCAAATCCATAATTTTGAATGAAAGCTCATTCCTATTTACTTTTTTCCAGACGATATAAAAATGCATTATTTAAATGATTTGTTGCTTTAGATGAAATGCTGAAAATACTTTTAATTAAAATAGAATTAAAATATCCCATTAAAACGCTCCTAAGAGAAAGTTAAACCTGCTCCCTTGGCAAAGGGTTTAAGGCAACGAGTGGTGTCTGGTACTGGTGATGAACGGGAAGGTGGCTTTCCTCCAGTGCCCTGTTGTCAATCTGCTCTCTGTTCTTCTTGTGATTTGATTGTTGGTTGGTTGCTGACATGAAGAATATATCCCCTTAATCTCATTGGGATTTAATAAGATTGGATGTACTCTTCAATTAAGCACAAGGAACATAGGCTTATATGAAAGCTTTTCATCATTAAAAAAGAGAAGTCTTTAAAAACCTAATTTTTAAGCAGACTTTTAGCTTAAATAGTAATTGAGGCAGTAATTGCTTCCTTCCCCCAAGCCTTTCAGGGAGAACTTCTTTTCTGTGTTTGGTAGGAAACTACCGAACCCTGCTCAATAGTTAATTCCCCAATCATTGTTAATTTTTTCGACGGTTTCTTTTGTTTGTTTTGGCATCAAGTGAAACTTTTCTTATTACACAACACATCACTCTCTACACAAGAGAAAAAGGTACTACAAAGATACTGGTGAAAGAGGGAGCTACATTCACTGAAGGAAAAAAATCTGATTTTTTCTTCCAAACTTGATTAGAGTGAAGAAGTACTTGTTCCCTGGGTGAACAGAAAGCCTGTGCAGTTGATCATGGACAGTGTGACTGGAATACCACTTTCCAAGAGAGAGTCCTGCCCAAGACAGCCTGGCTGGATGTTAATAGGTGTGGCATGGCTTTGCTGACAGTCCATGTGCTAATAACAGTAACAACATGAAGATTTGTAAAACACACAATAAAGTCCTAAACAGAGACACCAACAGGGATGGAGATGATTTTAGGTGAAATCATGCAGATTACCAAGACAAGTTGATAACTAATAACCCAGAAGAAACGTATGGTTTTAGTCCGTTGCTTTTCTTGCCAATTGGGGGGCAGCTCTGTTAAGAAGAAAGAAGTGCTGCAGTAGGTACTGTAAAATCTCCATTGCTGAAATTCTTTAAGAACAGCTTAGACTAACATCTATCTAAAATAGCTCAGGGATAGCAAGACCTGCTTTGAGGAAGGAGGTGTGCTTCTTTCTGCCCCAATTTAGTGATGTAAAAATGATGAGTTCTTCAGAGACCTTAAACTGAATAAGCTAAGGCTAGTGAAGTATAAGCTTTGATTATAGGATAGGTAATCTAAAATAAGTTTTCTGTGGTCAGTCAAAGGAAATATTTGCTGCAATAACATTAAGGAGATATTTACCAGGAAATTCTTATTTTGAAAACACAGACTTCCATTTTGTCTTCAAATGAAGTCTGTTTATGATGAGACTAACTAAAAATGTCAAACTTCTGTTTGTAAAATTTCATTGTCCTGCTCAAGAAGACACCTGTATCTTAATTCCGTGTGAAACAAACTTTATTCTGTGAGAGGAAAACAATCAGGAGAGATTATATTTCAGCTTTTATATGGCTGGACTACAATGCTACTATCTTGAATTTCAGATTAATTTAACTGAGCCCTAATGAACAAAATTAGTTGTCCTAGTGTAGTTAGAATCTCAACTGAATGGTCTAGCAAATGACTACAATGGCAATTGTGGCTGACTTGGATCTTTCTGCAACCTGAGTTTCTCAGCTGCTGTAAAAGGTGGTCAGTGACCCCAGAGAGCAGGCACTGGAGCTGCTTTTTAATGCTGCTTACTGAAGCAGTCTCACTGGAGCACAAATTGCAAAGTTAGTGAAATGAAAGACTGAAGAAACTAGCCTGTTACTGGAGACAGGCTGGAGAAAAGGTGGTGTCGGTAATTGTACAATGCTGAATACCTCTTCACACTATAAATAAAAGCAGTGGCAATACGATTCTTTTAATACTGCAAGAAGTGAAACTTCACCACACTGGTTATGAAATAAATTTATAAGCCCAGAGAGCAGTCCTGGTCATCTTTGTGGAGAGTATCTTTGTGATTTAATTTTCACACAGAACCATAGAATCATAGAATGATTTGGGTTGAAAGGGGCTTTTAAAGGTCATCTAGTCCAATCCCCATGCAATAAGCAGGGACATCTTCAACTAGAGCAGGATTCTCAGAGCCTTGTCCAGCCTGACCTTGAACGTTTCTAGGGATGAGGCATCTACAACCCGTCTGGCCAACCTGTTCCAGTGTTTCACCACCCTCAATGTAACGTGATTTAGATTTTCCAGCTTAATTGTAGCAATGTAACGATTCCTCTTTTCTTCCCTATTAAGGGACATGAGCTTGGCTGCATTTAATAAAGATGGGTGTTTGAAGTAAGAATATATATTGGATGCCATATGATTTCCTAAGTTTTCAAAAGTTACCTTCTCATTATTCAATAATTACAAACAAATCAGGAAGGAACAGCCCTCCCCTGCCACCACCCCAGCCTGCAAATCTGAGTAATACATGGGACAGCTGTCTAGAGGAAAACATAAAGGGACAGATGCTTTTGAACTCTGCTGTAAGTCTTTTTTCACTCTCTATTTCTATTTTGACACACCATATACCCTCAGTATCTTTTTTCCTTATTTATTAGATCCTTTTTCTATCCAGCCTCCAAAAAGAGGAGTGCTATGCAACTGTGCGTCCAGCCTCAGACTGGTTTGATCTTTGGTTTGCTGGCAACCAGAGAACTTTGCTCTATTCTTGCACACTCAATGAGAGCACTTCATTAACCCTCCTTACTGATTCACTGGAGGGATGCATAACACCTGGGGCTGTATGTTAGCAACCAGAAAGTTTTCCAATTTACATCGACAGAAAGCAAGATATCTGAAAGTTGGATACATCAACCAGCGGAGAGACCCAACAGGGCATTCCTAAATGTACACTGACTGCCAGAACAGGATAAGGAGAATGAAGTAATGCTCTTTGTTTTGTTACATATACAGTATCAATGAACATGCTTGGGATTAGTAATAAAGAAATGTTGCAGTTAAGTAACAGCTATGTCTTCTGTTCACATCTGAAAGGCAGGCCACTAGCTTGAAAGTTTCTTGTCTTTCACAGCTGAATTTCCTGGTGAACATATAACCTGTGGCTGTGCTGGCTTGTTTATTTTAGATGGAAGTAACTAAGTCTTTTTGCAATTGTGCAACTTGCTAGCTATGGGGAGCACAACACTGTTCTCTCAAAGAAACCTTGCTGTCATTCCTATCTCATTTTATTATTGCTGCAGCTATTGTTTTCTCCCTAAAAAATCAATTTGTCTGAAATGGAAGGATCTGACTGCTCTTTGTGTATGGAATATCACAGCAAGGTGATATGTTGTCCCCCCTCTGACACATAACAGGATTTTGTGGAAGATTGGAAGGTATGGCTAGCCAAACACAGATAAGCCCACAGATTTCATGTGGTGTTGGCCATGGTTATGAGTCATTGCTATAGGTCTGTGTTTAAAGTCTCAAAGGATACGTATGTACTTTGTAGATTATGTGAATTTTACCTCATTTGATTTATTTATCAGTATGGCAGAGAAACCAAAAAGATAAAAGACCTTCATTTGCTCTTTAATATTTTGTAAACTCATCCATAGATGAGTATGAAAAACATGCACAGGCAGCATTAATACAATAAACACACAAGCAAAGAAAAATATTCCCTTCTATATAGTGGCATGGATTTCCTTTTAATCCTGAGGTATTCCTTCACATGCCTTCTTTTGACTGCAGCATCTCATACTCTGAGAAATTATAACACTAGTACATTTGGTGCATTGCTGGTTGTACTTTGGAATGAGTTATTCTACAAAGTGTTAAAAAAGTAAGCATTCAATAATAGTAGATTGTCCTTCTTTCAGCTGGTTTCATGAATAATTCTGACACCTTTCTACTATTTTGCAGTGCACTGATTTATTTTTTTTTTTCTTTTGGTGTATCTGATTTATATGACTACCCTTTTCTTTCCATGCTCTTTCTTACCCTAGCCCAAATGAAGGACTGCTATATATTCGCCTCAGGCAGGGAGGCCACTCACTTTTTGCCTGATAATCAATACATGAAAAGGGAACAGGGAAGATGAAGCAAATCGACTGGGATTCCTGAATGTGTCCGGGTAGCAATGCAAAAAGTAGGGAACACACATGCCCCTGTCCTATGTCACTTGTCAATGACATGCTGCAGCGTGGAGACTAGTATCTGTAGCACAACCAGCCAATATGATGGGAGCCATCCAGATGCTATCAACCCTAAGCAGCAAATACAGCCAAAAAGGAGAAAAAGCTCCCATCCTAGCTGCTTCCTGGTGCTCAGAGGTGTTGCACAGAACCAAGGGACCTGGCATGAAGGGAATACGTGATGGAATACCCTGATGCAAAGGGGATAAAACTTAAGAAAATGGAAAAAATGATTAATTTTGTTCATTTTTGAGCATCTGTTTCCTGGAATAGCTATGCCTAAATAGAATATGCATGCAAATTTCCCTGAGGCAGATCTATTCTATAGGCAGAGAGCTGAGGGTAAGGCTTGTGTGGGAACAGTTAGAGAAGTTACATGCTTTGTCAAAGTTGATAGAGCAAAGAACTGATAGTGTCCTGACACCTAGCTGTCTCTCCTCTCTCTGTTGTCCATATTGGCTCTTCAGGGAGATAACGAAGTATTGCCAAGGAGAAGATGCCCCATTCTGGCTATAGGCCTGCTTATTTCTAAGTACATTTTGTCGTCACAGTTGATTTATTGCTAGGGGGCTTTGCTCTGTGATGCAAACAGGAAAAGACAGTGAGACATGAAAAGCAGAAGAGGGTCTTTACACCTGGGATCTACCATAGCTGCCAGGGTAAACTGACATTTGATTCAACACCCAGAAGTCAGGTCCTGAAGCCCTGGGCAAATAATAGCCACTTGCTGTCCGTCTAAGTTGCAAATGGTTTGTAATCACAGAAGGTTTTAAGTAGGCTCCCCACATAGGATTGACATGGTTTCATCTGAGATATCAGCCTGGCAGCCAGTATGGCTCTTAAGGAAAACATGTACCCTTCTTGCCAATGACTCTTGGTAGTGGGGAAGCAGTGTTACTTACATTGAGGGCCAAGGTAATTAATCCCTGCAACAATACCAAGCATATTTTTTCTTTCTCTTGCATTCTGAATGGGACACTCTGCAAAGGTCTAAATCACACACGGGAGTTTTTCTTTATTTTATGTGAAATTCCAACACTTCTGCTCTGGAAGTTCAGTAAATCCTTTGAAGCAGTTTATATTGAATTGCTGTGATACAGTGATTCACAAAGTAATTCTATTTATGAACCAGATCAAAAGTATGTTGAAATAGTTCCATTGATTTCCATAGGCTCTGGATCTCTCCCTTTATAATTAAACATAACCATAAAGTATACTTTGTTCTGGAATTAAACAGGATTTTACTCTTTTTCCCAAGACAGATCAGTTGCATCCCTTTGTTTGGAGAAATAGCATACTTGCTATAGCATCTGTGGTATATAAAACTCCTGCTTGAAAGATTTAACTCTGCCATTTAAGCAATACATCTATGAGTTTGTTAACCTATCCGCCTCTGCCTGCCATTCATGTCAGGAAAAAGGTTAACTGGTTTGCAGAAGAGGATCTATCATAAAGGAGGTTTCATGAAATCAGAGGTGTGTATTTTCATTATGCTGGCAGCTTGACACCACAGAGATTGGCAAAAAGGTCTGGCATTATCTTTTTTGTATGTGGACATGAAGTTAGGAGATATTCCAAAAAGCCTGAATGCTGAATGTTTTGTGGCTTTGATAAAACCACATCATTAAAGTTCATGTAGTGCCACAGTGTGTGATTCAGTTTAATGTAATGGAAGGGAGTATATCTGTCTGTGTATAATGAGTTAGGTAGGTTAAATCCTCTAAGAAAGGAACTACAGGATCCCATAGCTTATTTAAAGAAAGTCTAGCTTATTCACCCTGTGTCAGAGAAAATCCGTGAATAGTGTGTCAGTTCTTTAAAGAAGCCACCTAGGAATATTGAAGGGTAGCATGCTGAGCAAATGGTTCAGTTTAGACATGAAGTTCATTGTTAGTGTGCTAGCCCTTTCATGTAATGAGTGAGAAAAAAAGAAGCTAGTTTTATCTTTCTATGTCAGACTGAATTTGACTGAAAAAGGTACCTAAATTGCCTGAAATTAATCACATTTACAAGACATTCATTCTTTTCTATGCACCCAAAGGGGCTGTACTGCTTGAACTACAGATGGTGTACTAAGACAATGCATTTAATTTCTACCAGTCCATTAGAAAGGTCTTCTCCCTCTTGTAAGCCAGGTATCATGAAATGTGCTATTACTACTTTGTTATAACATGGCTTGTGCTTTTTTTAAGGAGTCAGCCATCCTTTCATTTTTGAGATTTTTCTGTAATTCAGAACAGCAACTCTGCAATAAGAATGTGTGGAAACATGGAAAGAAAAATCAACATGATCTTCACGTGTTGCCCAGGTTAATTTTACTAGATTCTTGCTTGCTAGTCGTGGTAGTCAGTGAAAAAGGGGGTAGTATGGAAAGAACAGCTGAATTAGAGATATTATTCCCCAACCTCCAGTCAAAATTTGTATGAAATTTCTAGCAAAATTCCATGCCTACAACTCTCAAACTCTCCCAGGCTGCTGGCTTCAGGTGCTGGGAAAAGCTGTAAAATGACTTGTAGTTTAGATTTATGAAAAATCTTGTTGGTCATGAAATTATTACGGTTGTTGGCTCGAGGGCTGAGGTGTCCATATTGCCATTGAGTATATTGCTGGCACGATGATGTCCTGTTCTCTCTGTCAGACCCTCTGTGGCTTATCCTTTTTTGAGGGATTGTCTTCAGTCTCTTGTTATCATACATGGTTGCATTTGTATTTTGGATATTTTGTAATATCAGATCAATTTCTGACAGTATTTTATTTGGACTTTTCAGTGCCAGCTCAGTATATCTCAACATATCTTTTTTTTTTTTTTTCATTTTGAGCAATTATGGTACAAGGCTTTGTATGTACTTGTTTCTTATTCTCCTTTTCTATGTGCATGCCCATAACATTTGTAACTGTCAGAGAGTGCTATCTGCATGTAATAGAACAAGATTATTCCTCTTGGATGTTGCAGTTAATTCTGCAAATTATCAAATATTTTCTGCTGTGTATGTTGAACTGTACCTCATTGGATAAAATCACATGGTTTTTAAACCCTTGGCCCAGGACATCAGATGTTGCTGTTTTCCACAACTCTGCCTCCAAACTAAAACAACAAACAGTGACAACCAGAGGTTTATATCTCCTCCAATATTTTGGCCCTATGGCTGCAGACATGGAAAGTAAATAAAATTCACTAAAGAAATCAATTCCCAATACTGCTTTAATGCCAAAAAAGTACTGTCAAAGATGCTAGTGAGCAAATAATTATACATTTCAAATCAAGTTATTATCTCACACTAACACAACTTTAATATCCTCAAAACTCTGGACAATCAAAAAGATTAAATTGCTAACCATGTTTTTGAAAACAGTTCTAAACAATTTAAAATTGTTTAAGAGTATTTTATCAGTGAGAATATAAATTACTGTTGAATTAGATTTCTAAAAAAGATAGGAGAGAGAGGAAAAACAGCAGAGAGATGAAACATATTTGTAAAAATATTGGAGGCAGATAGACATAAATGGTAAGTGGTTAAAAAGCACTGCTCTTGGATTTCTGAGTCTGACTAACTTCCAAAATAAGATGAGTTTTTCCTTAAGTAATAGTTGCAACTAATTTTACTTTGTGATGTATTTTAAAAAGATGGACTCAAAAGTGCAACCCTTGTAAAGTTCCATAAGTACTCCAAGAGAAAAAATAATGTCTCTCTAATTTTAAGGTTTTATTATTGAAGAGAATTTCCTGGAGTTTTTAAACAAAGGACATTTCTTTTTAGCAAAAAGAGATTAACAGCTATTGAGCATTAATGGGATTATTATTACTGGGCAGTCTGAATGTTTTATATAGTTAAAAAAGTTGATTTGTATTGTATCCTTAATGACATTTGTATATTGAGGAAAAGGAATAAAAATAGAGTAAAAGAGCAGCTAGGAGGAGAGAACTTACAGTCAGGAAAATGTAGAGGTTTTGCAAAAAGCAGCCATCCCCAAAAAACATATGTACTTGTGCACTTACATCTCTCCCTAGAAATTCACAGGTGCAGTACACTGTATCAAGTTGCACAGCTAAGCACAAGATGGAAGGTCTGTCCTGGTAAGCACTGAGCTACTGGCAGTGATACTCCTCCCTAGAAAAGGGACACCAGGGTATTCATTTTGAAAAAAAAAAATAAAATGCACTCAAAAAATTACAATTTACAGTCTGAATTTACAGAGTTCAGAACCAGAAGAAAACAAAAGGTTACTCAGAGTCTGAACCTACTAAATTCAACATTGTCCCTTCCTCTGGGGAGGGAGGCTGCTCCCATGGGTTCAGAGTAAATGCCATGTGAAAGGCTGCTTACATGCTTTGAAAGGCAGCTCAGCTAAAGCCACCCAGCTCTTAATAATCTTACTACTGTGAATATTAAATTTCAGATTTTGAACTGTACCATGCAATCTCTGCTAAGGGAAATCAGCCCTGTTAGCCTTCTATCAGAATTTGTTACACGGGTTTGTTTACCAAAAGAGATTTGGAAGAAAAGAGAAATCCCATAAATAGTGAGAATTCAATCTCTTTTAGAGCTAGGGTTTCAGGTCATCTGAGGCTTACAGTGTTGGTTGATTAGCTAGGCAGATGTGTGTGGGAACAAATATCTCTAAATTAATTGAGTACTTAGTACTAAATTTGTCTTCATAGGTGGATATTACCTCTGCTTTTTGGTCTGGTATTTGCACCTGCTTGAAAAATGCACCAGGAAAAAAAGGAAGAACTATACTGGTGGCATGTAGAAGGAAATTAATAATAAAAACAATGGCATTGGGTTACAGCAGAGCAGTTTCCTGCTATGATCTTTCACAGTTTCTGGAAGTACCTTTTGCTAAATAAAAGTCTACATGTTAGAGCATCTTTCTGAATATCCGAACATGCCTTTTCAAGAAAATTTGTCTCTGTAATCAGTCTATAAATACCCATAGTGCATTATCAGTTCTTTTCATGGCAGCTATATGGGACATATGTTTTCGGTTTACTATATGAAACATTTTTACCGTTCCTTTAAAGCCATGCTGATGTTAGAGCTCAAGGATTTGGGCATTACTTTTGGGTTGTAGGCATTTTCATATTTGTGAAGTCTTCTTGACTTCAGGATGCAGAAAGTTGCTTAAAGCTGAAAAACCATTTAAAGAAACATATCAGAAGGGAGATACATGGCAGCCACACTGTAGATGTACTGAGGATCTTCTTGGTATGTGTTATTAACATTCTGCTTTGGGTTTCTCCTGCATGTAAAAACCATAGTTTTGATAGAACAGCAGCAACATGATACTGTCATGGGAACTAAATCAATTCTCTGCCTGCTTTGATATGCTGGCTAATAAACAGTTTTCAGAACTGGAGGACACACATTTAAATGTTGACTTTGGACTGAGAGTTAACAATTTCAAATGTATGATCAGTCTGCTTATTTATGTGGCTTTACCTAAAAGAGGTAATCAATTAAAAATACATTCCCCAGTATGCGTCTTAAAGCAACAAACAGTCAATTATGTATGTGCTTGTTTCTACAGAGATGGTTTTTGCCAGATACTGACTGACTGATTCGCGTCTGTGGAACAGAGACCAAAATGCAGTGTTGCGAGCCTCTAGATTACTTTTCCCAGTAAAGAATCATTTTCCCTTGGGAAAGCAAACATGCAACTTAAGGCATCTTTTTGTACCTCATGTGTATTAAAAAGCACTTATTAAACTATAGTTCATAATTGTTATGCTGTAAATATCTAGAAAAGTATTTTTAAATTATCCATCACATATCAAAACAGGTGAAGAAATGTTTGGAGCAGGTTGTAACCTACCTTTCTACACATGTTTCACGTGAAACTCAACGATTCCAGAGGTCTCTTCCAACCTCATCTATTCTGTGATTCTGTGATTCTGTAATACATTCTTTACAATCAGGCAAGCAACACCAAGTGTTCAATTTTACCTTCACCTTAGCGTTGTCCCAAAGCACGTTTTGTAGAAACAGGTGAATATTTGATTTGAGAAGCATATTTATTGGGACCCCACAAAAAAGGTGGAAGTTTTATGCATGCATTTTTCTATTAACTGTTGTTTATTGTTAATATGGAACTGAAGCATACCGTCTTTGACTTACATCTTATAAGAAGAAAATCAGTTTAATATGAACTGTAGAGAATTCCAGATATTTTTGGCTATCTCTGTTAGTTCAAAACAGTGGTGAACAATGATCTGTGTTCAGAAGATCTATTGTTTTAATAGTATTCTATTATCTTTGAGTAGAAATTTGTGTAACATCACAATTTAAAAGTAAGAATTTGTGAAATGAATTAATAAAATTTGATTTTGCATGTGATAACATTTTGAATAGTTCATGTTAGGTTTGCAGTTTTAATCGTGTTACCATAATGTAACCCTTATTTTGTTTATATGTTGCAGATTTTTTTTTAATGTGATGTACCAGAACTAGGCATATAATAATTTAGCAAAAAGTCCAATTCTATCTCTGGCAAAACAGAAGAAAATGCAAGGCAATCAAAGAATTTTGAGATTAGTAATTTTACATTATTGTCCTTTTTTTTTTTCTTTTTTATAACGAATATTATTTTAACAATAATATACTTTTTTTGTAATGATCAAGTTTCCCTTCTCCTTCCTCTGAAAGTATTTTTTTCCTTTCAGAATCAGGGAGATTTTACTACTACTTAGTCTCATACAAAGTGCTCAAGAGTGTTTTATTACTTGATTCATATTATATGCTTTCCTAAAAGTAAGGCTATTGTGATGCCAGAAATGGCTACTGAGAACTGTTTGATATGGACACTGGTAGTAACAGTGAGAAATTCAATTTGTGTCCCATTACAAGGAATATAGTTCTAGTTGACTTGGGCTGGGCTGTTGCCCAGATTTTGCTTGATTAAAAAGATAATTATATTTACTTAATATCCTCCTGTTATTATATCTATTTTATCCACCTCTTCTAGCAAGGTGGCTCTGAAGTTATTGGTTCACAGATTAATCACTGTACGAGCACTGAAAAAAATGACTGGAACTCAAGTTCTGGTTATGTTCCTTGCGGGAACTAGCATCGGAATGGTAGTTTGCATTAGAAGGGATCTTGTCTCGTCCTTTTCCTCCTGACACATCCAAGATATTAATCTGAGCTGTTTACTTGCAGCCTTTGTACTGAACTGGGGAAACTAGCTGCAGCTGTTGGCAAAAGCTTGGTTTGGCTTTCACAGATGCTAATATGTTTGATGATATCAATGTTCGTACATCTTTAAAAACTAGTGTTGTTTCAGCTGTGCTGGAAACCTGCTCATTGATACCAAGTGACAGGAGACAGAAAACTGCCTTCAACTGTAGCAAAATCAAACAACACCTTAATTTTTATTGTTCATTACCAAGTGGTTCACTAGCCTGGTGAATATTTGGTCCTGTGTGATTGGAGATTTAAATGTCTTGATCAAAAGAAATTTACCATTGTTTCTGACATCACAATGGTATTCATGCACTGATGGATTACCTGAGCAGTTTTTAATCTCTAACCTGTCTATTCTCTCAGAAAACTGATGTAAGAACTCATTTTTCCATTGTGTAGGTTATGAAACTGAAAAATAGAGAGACTATAAGCAAGAAAGATTACAAAGGGTTTAAGCAGCTACCTGCCACTTTCGTTGTCTAAATCTAAAAATGCAATTGGAAGCTGCTACTTAGTCCTGGAGCTTCTTAAAGTTATGTGGGTAGATAATTCTTAAATTGCCAGGAAAGTTCTTGTAGGACTCAATGAGAGAGATTTGCGTATGTAAACATCCACATTGGTGTGTAGCTAATGACTTTAAGTTAGATTATTTCGTGCCATGTTGTATGCTGTAGTGTCTTGAGAAGAGAAGGAAGGCTATGGAAATACTTGTGGGATCCACTGTGTCCTGGTTTGGCTGAAACAGAAC
>NW_009609184.1:0-214 GCF_000690535.1 Cariama cristata
TGAGAGGGGATCTCATCAATGCTTATAAATACCTTAAGGGCAGGTGTCAAGAGGATGGGGCTGGATTCTTTTCAGTGGTGCTCAGTGACAGGATAAGGGGCAACGGGCCCAAGCTGAAATTCGGGAAGTTCCATGTCAATACGAGGATGAACTTCTGTACTTTGAGGGTGGCAGAGCCCTGGCACAGGCTGTCCAGAGAGGCCGTGGAGGCCTC
>NW_009609184.1:275-594 GCF_000690535.1 Cariama cristata
GGGGGGGTTGGCAGAGGTCCCTTCCAGCCCCGACCATTCTGTGATTCTGTACTCAGTGCGGTCCTATTCATAGTATGATCTTTTAAATTTTTTTTCCTACAAAACGCTATTAATGTTTTTTAAAACTTATTAATTTTATGGATGTGGTGGTGTGGGTGCATTCTGACCTTGCAGTAATTAAGTAGCTAGTGCTAAAAATATTGGACAGGGACATGGATAAAAGAGAATATGTACTGTTTGATCACTCTTGGATCATTACTGTGGCTAAGCCTTTCTGTTCTGATGTTACCATCTCTCTCTCTCTCCCCCCCCCCCCCCC
>NW_009609184.1:618-6167 GCF_000690535.1 Cariama cristata
TTTGTCTGTTGTAAGGTTGGTGTAAGCATTCCATCCTAGATTCTTTTCTTAACACTTTAGATGTTGCTGCAAAGTGCAGGTTAACTTGAATTTACATGATAACCAGTAAACATTGGAGTGCCTTACTTCATTTCTCGCTCTGTATTTTGTTCTGCTTTAAAGGAAAGCTTTTTTTAAAAAAAGAAGAAAAAAAAAGGATGGAAAACCAAAAATCTTTTTCTGATTCTTGCTTGATTTTTATGCTGTCACTGCATTTATCTTTTCTGTCTAGTGGTCCACCTTTAGATGTTGCTCTGGTTTCTTTGTCTTTTTTTGGAGTCCTTCCACTGTCTTTCTGATAATTACTGTCCAGTGCGTTACTGTCTCACCTTTGGAGCATCACGCCAACAGACGTGAACCTCTGTTGCATCCACGGCTTCATGTCCCAGTGGATCCCCTCGCCATTTCTAACCATGATAACTCTGTGTATCTGCCAGCATTCCTTGTGTCCTGTATTGTCTGTGGAATTCGGTTGGGTACCCTGAGACCTTAAAATTTGTGTCCAGAAGTAAAATAAATACTTCTTTTTCTTTTAATAATTGAACTGTAAATCCTCTTTCCTTAGAGTGGGGATCATTAGGAAAATTTTTGGTTCTTGTGTGCTTTTTGGCCTGAGGTATATCACTGAGTTTTGTGCTGTTTTTATTTTAGTACCTTGGGCTAAACTGCTAACATGATGGCCTCTGTGCTGTTAGCGTATACTGAACTACTGAATCCAGAAGAATTAAAACATCTCAGATATTTTTGTGGTATTGTTCAGGACAGGATTTTGCATTATTTGTAATGGAGTTTAACTGCAGGCTGCCAGGAGATGCAGTCTTGGATCTAGTATTGTTTTCTTTGGATTTTTTGTTTGTTTGTTTGTTTTTTGTTGTTTTGTGGTTGTTTTTTTTTTTTTTTTTTCCCAGCCAGAGGGTGAACTGGATCAGCTTGCTGTTGCAGAATTAGTATTGTCTTTGTTGTGTTCAATCAGATCACTGAGCTGATCCAACTCACTCAGTCGTTCAGCCAAGGTGAAGGGAGAGGCTGGGAAATCCAAGCAGGTGCCCCTTTTGCAGCAGGACTGGGTTAAGGTGTTAATCAACAGGGATGTGATGGTGTTTTCCGGCTGTCTTCTAGTTCCCCAGAAACTCTGTGGGTGTGGTATTTGCAAAAATACTTTGTTGTAAATAATGCTCCAATAGAAATATGAGCTATAATCCTTTTTTTTTTTCCTTTAAAGTATGGTAATTTGTTGTGAGAACTCTGTAATTAGTACTTTTTGCCATCTTTCCTCCCCCCGTATTTTATGTTGAGTCAGTGGAATAATACAGTGAGATTTCTTGCCTATACGTATCCTGGGTTTATGCTACTTAAAGCTTTAAATAAGCAAATGTTAACAAATCTCCTATGACACTTTCATCCACATGTTATAGAAAGTTATTTGTAACCTACAGTTTTTGATAATATTTCATATTATTTCCTCTGAAGTGTTTAGGGGCTGCTGTCCTGTTAGCAGCGTGAAGGCTGGGGACTACTGTGATAATGTGCTGGGGCTGGGCAGCTGATTAGGTATGAAGGCTACTTCTTGACAGCAGCCATCCCTGCTGCAGATGGTGTTTTCTGAAAAGAAAACTGCTACTTTCAAGGATTTTTAACAGCATTTTCTGAATGGTTAACTGACGAGTGATCTTTAAAAGGTATTTTATAATCTGTAGCATCTGAGAAGGGACGAGATCAATAGTGTATGCACTGCAGATCAAGAATGATAAGAATACTGTTTAATAATTTGAGAAGGATTTGATTTGGTATTTTTCTGGGTTTTTTTAGGGGGGAGGAGTTCTGTGGTGGTTTTTTGTTTTTGTTTTTTCCCCTCGCCCTCCAATCTGACTTGCTGATCTGGCACTTTTGTTTCCGCAGGGGAAAGCTATGTATGTGGTTCCATAGAACCCTTCAAGAAACTGGAGTACACGAAGAATGTAAACCCAAACTGGTCAGTGAATGTGAAGACAACTTCTACTTCTCGTTCAGTGCCGTCTCTTGCCACTGCTAAAGGAGGTACTCCAGATACAAAAGAGAATAAGGATTTCATTAGACCTAAACTAGTCACTATCATCAGGAGCGGAGTGAAACCACGGAAAGCAGTCCGGATTCTGCTCAACAAGAAGACAGCACATTCATTTGAACAGGTTCTTACTGATATCACCGACGCCATCAAGCTGGATTCAGGAGTGGTTAAACGCTTGTACACACTAGATGGAAAACAGGTAAGAATTTTCATGATGATTAGCATGAAGAAAATATAATTTTCCAAAATGAAAAGAATAGTACATTAGTGAAAAATTAATTTATTCTAGAACATAGAACCAGGCCTTCTACTGCTTATCGTGTACTTAGATCTGTCAGCAGTTCAGGAACATATCATGAAGCATTACTTGGCCTCAGTGATGGTCTTGCCATTCATGATAAAAAATAGCTCTAAATCTGTCAGTCGAAAGTGTGATGTGGTTTTGGCTTTGCATGCCGGAAACGTAGGATGAAGGATGTAATTTTAAAGAAGCTCATTCTGTTAACTTGTTCAGCTTTTTCTTGCAGCAGTTTTATGAGTCATTGTACTTGCCCTTGCATAAACTGTAAGAACAATCAGTGAGGACCACATTCCACCATGATAAATGCAGGCCTACTGCTGTCCAGAGTGGCTGAATGATAAATCTTACTGCAGCTAGAATGGACTATGAAGAAGGTGCAAGCTTAGCAAATAAGTGAGCTTTTTCCCTTTTGCAGGAAAACAGATAGGGTTATGTGTGGTGCCAACATTTATTGAGGAATCTCATGTAGGTTACATGTTATTTCTTCTATGAAATACCTTCAAGCAGTGTCTCTTTTTTGCTGATTTATTAAATTGCAGTAGGGTGAGACTTTTGAGAGGCTTCTTATTGAACTTGGGGATGGAGGGACAAGGAAAAATATTAGAGTAATCTTACTACTTTTTTGTCTTTCACTTTGTTTGTATTTTATCTACGGACAAGTATTAATTATAGCGAATCTGGAGAAGCTGTTAACCTGGTGAAGGGCAAGACTAATTTCAGCATGACCTGAATTGATTTAGAGCAGTGGTGACTCTAGAGAAATAAGGCAGATACTTGGCATTTACAAATGTAACTTATTAAACCAAAGAAATGATAGAGGTATAAAATGTGGGTAGAAAGATGAGCAAACAGTCTTCCTGAGAAGCTAGAAGCTGCTAGAGACCAAGATATTTCTGCAGTAATATAGCTATGTTTTACAGGTTCTAGGCTCAGTGATTCACAGATACACAGCTAAGAGTGTAGCTATCAGGAGATGCTGCAAAATATGCTTGATACAGGTAACTACTCAGTCATCTATACCTGGTGGTGATCCGAACTTGTCTGCAGTTACTGGGGTTAATATGCAGGCATAGCTACAGCAGTACCCTCTCATCTCAGAGAGGGCTGGTTAATGGACAAGCTGCTTATTCAAAGCGCTGGTTCAAATCAGGGCTAAGTCTGGCTTGACCAGAAGTCCGTTCCATCTGCTGTTTTGTATTGGTAACCTCTGACACCAGTTACAGACAGTAGTTCAGTTCTTGATGACTGCATACATGCCTGTAATGATCCCATTACTGTGACTTCGTTGGAAGCTTTGATCTGGAACAAAAATGTGAAGTTGTTCTTACCCGTGGCAAAGGTAAAGCGTGTGTGTCTGAGGAAACTCTCAACTCCTGTCCTTCTTCCCTTGCCTCATGCTACAGGCAGCACAAAGGCTCGTAAACTTGAGGAAGGAGTTGGGATTTTAAAGCTGCAGAGATCAGTGGTGGTTTCTGACAGAAAATCTTGACAGAAGATCTTGAGTGACTATTCCAGTTGCTGCAAACCCTCTCAATAAAAAGAGGTGGATATCTGGTATATATTGTATACGTAAATAAAGTTATGGTTTATCTGTGAAGAAGTGCAGCCTGTGGCCTATTGCCTCCTGGATAATGTGCTCACTTTTTTTTTTTTTTTATATTCCAAACTCCCCTTTAATGGTTGTGCTTAAAAATACCTTTTAAAGCTCTGATTACTGGAAATAAATAGTACTATCTTACTACTGGTGGGAAAGGGAAGACCAGGTTTTCTTAGCCCTGATGTTGTGAAAGTTCAGTTGAATCCTTTTCAAGTCATGCAATTTGAGATGAGCTTAAATCAGTGATGTACTGGGACATTTGTTACCTACCTTGTAGCCTGAAACCCTTGTGTCTAAAGGCTCTCCCAGGGGACTCCTTCTCTTTTTGGCTATACGGTTGAAATTGCGTAGCTCGCTGCCTAACCCTAGGAGTAAGGGCAGGGTTTGGGGTGAGGTGTGTGTCCTGCCAGTGTCACGGAGACTTTCCTTGCTGCCCGTACAAAGCAGCTTTGCTGGCAGAAAGGGAAATGGATGGTCCCGCGCTCAGCAGGAGCAGCCTGTTGCTCACCCCTGTGCGGGGAAGTCATTGATTTCCTGTGCAGCTAGGCAATTACTGCTCCAGTTTTCTCTGCCAAAAGCCTGATCTCCCAGACGGTGTTGGGGGCATGATGATGGATTTCTTTATTGCTAAACTCAAGCTGTGAATGATTACTGGGAGGAAATCCATGGTAAATCCAAAAGTTTTTCAGTAGTGTTTATAGTTGGGAACTTCTACTGTGGCTCCTGCTGGAGCTCGAAGGTTCTGGAAAAGCTTGTATTCAGTGGCTAAATCTAACAAATCTGTGATTCAGTCTTTCATCGTTAGCTTAAAAAGCAATAAAATCTTAAAGCTCTGAGCCAAGAAAAGTAGTTTACTGTAAGGATAAGAGAATAAAGTTCTCCTAGGATTATTCTTTGGGAATGTGACTTGGAGAAAGGCTATTCTATACAGTCATCTCCTGTGAGTTATTTTGAGGCCAATAATGGAGTTGCTCATCCATGGCAAAAATTGGCATGAGTCCCATGTATTGTTAGTGCAGGTGGGCAATGAGGTATATATACTGTTGTTGGGTACTATCGTTAGATGCGTCAGGCTAATAAAAAAGAAAGTAGTGGGAGTCAGAGTCTTAACTGGGCATCTGAGTTAGGTGGTTGTCCCATACTGACACTACACATTGAGGAACTGAGCTTAAATGCTCTCTCTCCAACAGCCTGGTTAGTTGTGATGTTTTGACTTGTATCTCTAAAAGACATTAATAAATACTATGCTTAGTTAAAAGGAATTTAAGTGACAGCCTATAAAATTTGATGATAGTATAGAGAGCTTATCTTGATGAGAGAGGTAGTGCTTGGACAATCAGTACCTGAGGAAATTTATGATTGCTAGGAAGAAAGCTCTTCCATGACATCCAGTTGCTTCCCCTGTCTCAAAAATTCCTTCTTGGTTTTGGAAAATTCAGTAAGTTTTGGTGCACGTGGTGCTTTCAGAGTGTTCCTTAGAACTCCAAGGAGCTTGGTTAAGTAGGTGTGCTGTAGTGGCCATTTCAATTTTTTAGTGCTGGAATAGCAGAAGAAGGGGGGGGGGG
>NW_009609184.1:6198-19794 GCF_000690535.1 Cariama cristata
GGGAGAGAGAAAAAACCCCAACCCAAAACCCCAACAAACTAAACCCACAAAAAACCCCGAGAAAACAGACCCCAACAAAATTAACTAATCTTGTCTCATCAGGTCAGTAGCAGTTCAGGGATTGAAACACGATGTTTTCCAGTATTGGGTAGGTATTTGCTTTGGATTTCATGTATTTAGTTTTGTTAAAATGTATTTCTCCTTATTACGGACAGGATGACTAGTGGTTTATTGCATTTCTTTATAACTTGTCAGAATCTATATTTTAACTTCGAGGTTTCTGAAAATTTGGAATATAATTTAGAGCTAAAAGGGGCACAATATATAACTGCAATCTGATTGTATAGCACATCAGTGGCCTGCATTTAGTATACTCTTGCAGTTCAATTATCAATGATTCTTCAAAGCTGAATAGGTTTCTTACCACATCTAGAATAGTATATGTATGTTTTTATGGATGTGCTTATTTTTTTTCTACTGGTGCAAGGAACTGATGCTGTTTGTACTCTAGAGGAAGACATAGAATCACTTCCCTGTAAGCCACTGATGGATTTAAAGAAGATGGTGGGACTCTCAGAAGTGTTTAACAGCTTTATGAGCTCAAGCCAAAATTAAAACCTCTCTGGGGGAGGTCTTGAAGTGTTACCCTTGCCAACTTTGCTGTGTAAGGAAAATAAAAATAGAATGAGTAAGTTTAATGGCTGCCTGTAGGAATACAGACCGTGAGGGCATGCTCTTACTGTATTACTCTTTTTTTTTTTTTTTTAGATTAAAAGGTTCTTTAAGTGCATGAAAAGATGCTGTTAATGTCAACCCTCAATATTATCATGTACTTGTGCAGAGAAGGAACACTTTCTCATAGCTAAAATATGTCTTGCTTTGCTGCAGCTGCATCGTTGCATTTTGGTTTTTAACCTTCCCTTAACAGAAGGTGACATTTTTAGTTTGATGTGCATTAAAATATGGTTTTGTAAAAGGCAGTGTGTGGACACACAGTGCAAACATCAAGGATACAAGCTGCCCATGGAGATGGAGCCTGGTTGCTGTGTTGCAAGCTCAGTTCTCTGGTTTCTGTTTACTTGATGTGATTCTAGAACAACAGCAATGACTAAAATGGGAGAAAACTAATGAAGGTCACACATAACAGCAAAATTGTGAAACAGTGCAATTTTTAGAAACGTTATGATGTGTATATTTGTACAGCATATTTACAACTTGCATGTTTAGACAAAGACTAAAGTTTGTACAAAAGTACTTTGTTACCTTGTAAGTCCTCCATTTGCTTTTGGTAGAGCAAACATCTGGTTTGTAATGGGACCTCCTTATTTGAACAGGTGGTTTGCTTAGCTTAACAATATGCAATCATGCAAATTATTTTTCAGTTTGTGCATTATGCTGTTGATTTGACTCCAGACAGATAAGTGGTCAGAGGCAGAGATACCAGAATAAAAGTCACTCTTATTTATATATTTTTAATAAATATTACAAATCAAATTACCTTTATAAATATGAAATACAGCTACTGTTACTTAAAGACATACCTTACAGAAGTCTATGTGAGAGACACAGGATATCCCTCAATAACCTTGCTTTAAGCCATTAAAACAGCTATTAAAAAAACTGTGACTGTAAAGAGAGGGGACATCACAGTGCTGGAAAGCTTGAAGCTTCTTCATTGATAGGACAAGAGGAAACGGTCTCATGTTGTGCCGGGGAAGGTTCAGGTTGGATATTAGGAAGAATTTCTTCACTGTAAGAGTTGTTAAGCATTGGAACAGGGTCCCCAAGGAGGTGGTGGACTCACCGTCCCTGGAGGTGTTCAAAAACCGTTTAGATGTGGCACTTCGAGACATAGTTTAGTGGGTTTAGTGGGCATGGTGGTGTTGGGTAGAAGGTTGGACTTGATGATCTTTGAGGTCTCTTCCAACCATAACGATTCTATGATTCTATGATTGAGTGTAATATGTTTTTGTTTTTTATTGGAACCCCACTCAAAAGGGGGTATCTTACAATACAAACACACTCCCTTTCCTGTGGACTTCTCTCTGTGAAGGCACCTAATATCTTAGTCTTTAATAAGGAATTAATACTACTGTTTTAAGAAAGTACTCTCTCAAGAACAAGGCGGCAACTGTTTTCACTTACACCTAAACTGAGCATGTGCTTTTTTTATTGTTTTTTTTCTTAACAAGTGGAAAACATTTGATAATAATATCTGTATTCTGCAGTAAATTCTTGGCCAGATCTACCCTTTTGTAGGATGTATTAAAGATTTCAAATGTCTTTCTCTAGACCTGGATTGTCCTTGGTACTGAAAAGCTTACATAAAGCAAGGTAGGTATCATTCACGAAAAGACATTCTCTACTTAGCATTTGTGTAGCATACGTTATACAAAAATCTAGACAAAATGAATGTTAAACAAAATAAAATTTATGTGCGGCAAGTGACTTGTTTTGTGTGCGCTCTGTAATTTTGATTCACAGCAGCATTTGTAATCAGTTCCATTCTTAATATAGAAAGTGCATTTAATTTTAAGGGTGACTGGTTGTGTGTGTTCTTTTTATTTGCTCTTCGGTTGTAGTTACAATCCACTTGAGATGCATGCAACTTAAAATTATTCCTAGTTTGAAAAATGTGGACAGTAAGTGCTATTTTATCTTCTGTATGACCTCTCTTGAGTGCAGTAACTTTAACTTCTCTCTTTTGTTGAAGGCTTTGGAGCTCCCTGCCAGCAACAGGCACACATGGGTGGTATTGATTGACCAGAGAACTGTGGTGAATTCTCTTTGAGACATAGCTGTGCAGATACTGACTAATTGGGAGCAAACATTAAGTAAAATGGCTTCTGCAGCTCATGCAAGTGTTTTAACAGGGAAGCAACAGCTAGGGAAACTTATGCTTGTGTTTTTGAGGTGGTACTTTAATATTGCGCTACCTCCTGGGGACCTGAAACCCATTGTGGTTACACTGTACAAGCTGTTCCTTCCTAAAGGACTTCTAATATGAACACTAAACGGCCATACCCCTCAGAAAATACCCATGCTGCTTGATTTTAGATGTGAAGTTTAGGGCCCTGTCTGGGAGGTGTTGACAGACCACCATGTTATGTAGCTGTGAGAGACACTCTCCAAGAACAGTGTCTCTCCAGCTTTTAATGCACCTCACTTTCCCTCCTTCCCGCCTGCAGTATATTTAATCAAAAACATTTTTTTGTCCTCTGGAAGATGTGTAATTTCTGTCTTTGGTGTTTTGAAACTGATTCTGGGGAAGGACTTAAAAGAGGATGATTTTTTTTCTCAATACTGAGGAAAAGGCCCCTTTTTGAAGACATGATAGACTGAAAAACAAACAAAAAAATCAGCGACTGAAAATTGCCTATCTCAACAGGTGGTGATGGGCTCTGGTGGTCTTGGAAGATTCTTACAATTCCTATTGAGAGCAGCGGACTTCCGTTACAAGTTAGACTGTACTTTAATGAGAAAAGCATAAAAATCTGGTTCAAAATCACTCAAAGACATGCTAGGGTAGACAGTTTGCTGGCAATTGGTATTATCCTGGTGTTAGATGGGAGCTGCAATAGGTCCTTGAACCGTTGTGACTCTGGGTAGGCTGTTTTGATGTCATGTTATGACATTGACTAACAATTTTAATTGTTACTCAGAGAGTCTTCTGTAAAGGAGTGAACAGAAGCCCATTCCTAATTGAAAGCAGTGTGTTCATTCATTTGTCTAGGGTCGGTTCCTATTAAGCTGAGACTGACGACTGTGTTGCTCTGTCTCTAAAAGCTCTCTCACAATAGGAGTTTCCAGGGTTGCTAACTGGCATCCCTTTGGAGCTGTAGGCTGACTTTGAAAATTCAGAGGAGAAGATGCCATCTTCTGCGACCTTTAGATTGGCTTTCATGCTGTGCAAAAGAAAAACTGTTATTAAGTGAATAAGATTGAAAACTTGCATACCTGCTTCAGTATGCTTTAAAGATTGCATAAGTTGATTTTACTGTCTTATAAGGATATCCAGGTACTCATGAGAAATTTTATGTTTCTTTTTTAAGAAAGACTAATTTCCAGCTCCTCAAAGGTGGAGTGTCATATTGTGTAAGTGTGAGGAATGGTGTCTCAGTGGAAAGGAGGTGGTATGGTCATTCAGAGCTATCAGTTACTAAAATAAGTGTCCTTTTTCTGTACATCTGGACTCTGCTTCACTGCTTTAAATCTACCATATAACTAAGAAGAACTTCTGTCCAGTGAAGTTCTGATTTGCGTATTGCTGATGAGTCGGGAGGTGAGGCAAAGCAAATGGAAACACCCTGAACTGTATGATCTTGTTGGGGGTGGTTTTGTGTGAATTTTTTGCTTATTTGTTTGGTGAAAGAAGACTTGGAAAAATGCTTGTGGATTTCTCTGATGCTGTACTACTCTTTTGTGGAGACAGGCATGAGATTACTCGTGATAGTTGAAAAGAGTTTCCACTGCTCAGTAACACGCAGTCTTCAGGTCTCTGTCAACAGCTGGAATCTTTTTGTGATACTTTCAAATAGTAGTCATCCTAAACTTCTCTGTTCCACTCCCCCATCCTGTTAAGATAATGTATTTCATGAGTTTCATTGAATGAGCTGAGCTTAGTAGTTTGAAGACTTTACAGTATGTATTGTCAAACTGTTGTGTTCACTGGGAGGATTTTAATTTTACTCTCTGAAGCTGTTATTGTTAGCAATATTTTTTTCATTGGCATAAGTAAGTGTGATGTGTGTATTTCCTTTCTCTGAAGTGCTATGATTTAATAAGGCTGTAAAAAAGCATAATAAATCTTGAATTTCCTGGGTTGTTTCCGTTCCTTCTAAAACTAGTTGTTACAAGAGGATAAAGAATTTCCAGCCAATTAGCAGAATTCTAAACATCATCAAAAGAAAAAAACAACATTTTCCTCTCATAGCTTTTTGTAGCAAATGTGTTTCTTTCCTAAGAAATGAAAAAATACTATTCACAGGAAAAATTCTTAATACTGCATGGAGCTTGTTAGAATTCAAATATTTGCTTTTTAATGGAAGCATTTTAGTATAATTCTATCCTTGGATTGTTGGGCCTAGAATTTTTGCACAAACACTTGGAAAATCTTGGCAATCTCTCTTTTGAAAAAGTTGAATTAATAAACCAAAGGCTGATAATTTTTTAATCAATCTCATGTTTGAACAGCTACCTGACACTTAGTGCAAGTATGTCCTTGATTACTTATTTCTTTCCACTTGCTTTTCTCTTCAACACCTTTTTGCCAAGCTGTTGTGTAGAAGGAAATTCTTCCATGACTGATCAATATTGAGAGGGTAAACTACATAAATATTCTGTCACTAGCTGTGTTTTTCTGTGAAACCTAATCCTTTCATTTTTCTCTTTCTGTTTATAGGAACCAAGATCTTTAAAACACCACGAAATGTAATTGATACTGGCAAAATAGTCCTAAAATTGCTGACGGTGGATGAAATTGTAGTGACAGCCCAATTTTGTACCCGGTTTTTCTAATCGAGCTTTCATGAACCCTGTTTCTTTTCTGAAACTGCAGTCAACTGTGAAGCATCTTAACTTATTTTCAATACTTTCCAGCTTCTTAAGCCATGCACTTTGCTGTGTCTTGTAACGAGTGGCAAGAAACACAAATGTCTTTGGATATTCTACCTATTTGGTCTGGAATTACCTCTCATAATTCTTTTTCTGTAGAAAGCGAGTCTAGGGCAATGACATACTTCTCAGGTGCTCATTAAGTTAATCAAGGTGAATCCAGGTCTCTACCACTAGAAGGATTCCGTCTTAAATGAACCCTGCTGTATATAGAAGTTGGAGATGCAATTCTGTCTCCTTACTCTCTCTGTCTGAGGATTTCTGCTCTGAATTTCAGGAGAAGTAGGACTGAAACTTAGAGGATCTTCAGGGACAACAGTATTAAGTACTATTAAATCAGTGATGTACAATGTACTCTGCCTCTTTCCCCCTCCATTCCTTGTCAAGCTTGAAACTAATTTGTTCAATCTGGTAGGAAGTATTGACTTAATCTCTTCTGAATCTATATTCCCACTACTGTGTGCCAGTTCATGGGGGCAGAATGTCCAGACTGAATCAGATTTAGGAACTAATACAATTACCGGTAGGTTAAAGTATTTCCATTGTACTGAATGAATACAGTAGTGCTCTGAAAACAGCTTAGATATTTATAAATAAAGCAAAATCTTTTGAGACTGTTTTCCTGATGTCACTGGTTAATGGTATATGACAAGGTGTATATCACATATAGTTTGCCCTTAAATTTTATTAAGTACTTTCTGTTATGTTTTCCAAAAAACCACTTTTGAAGTAGGCCAGACCACCTGCTACAGGGAGGTGTTTTTCCTTGACAAGGCTGCTGAGGAGAGAATCAAGCTTCTTCCGTAGGACTGAATTCTTGAAGTCATAGACAGAAGAGCAAAGAAGTCTTCGAGGACTTGAGGCATGCAGGACAGGGCATGGTACTTTACACATAGATAAAAATGAGTGCAAATGGGTGTGAAATTCAGAGATAAGTGAGTTTAAGTTCAGAAAGCAAGACAGAAGATTGTCGTATTCTCCTACTGGAACCAGCAAAGCATTATAGGGTTTTGAATTCAGAGCTGGATGTTACTGAAAATAAAACTCCTGTTAAGCAGTTAAGGCTGATTACCTCTCCCAAATCAGTTGTTCTGGTGGATTTGGTTTTCCATTAAATGTTGGATCTTAGAAACTTCTTTTATTTAAAACTCCTCTGAGCTTGAATAGCTTAAAACTGTAAGAGACATTTACTCATCGAGTGAGTGGAGAGTGAAATCTCAGTTTGAACTGCTTTTAATTATCTTTTTGGCTTGGTTTAAACAATGATTTTCTCAAAGCTGCCAGGCAGTAGGGGAAGATTGGGGGCATCTTGTGGAATAACCAGGGTAGAGTGTGCTGTTGATTAAAAGTGAGGGAGGACAGATGTCTGAAATGCACACGCTGACTTTTTAAATAGAAGAATGTTTGCTGTTTAAAATACCTTCACCTGCCTTCCCTTGCAGTCAGATTATTTGTCTGTTTTACATTAATTTGAATTGCAAACTGCAGCTCTTGCTATATAGCATGCATGCAAAAGCTAAACCTTTGACACTTTCTTTATTCCAGTTGTCCCTCAAGTATCCCACTGTCTCATGTTCCCTTTCTTGATGTCTTACATGCCTCTGAATAATTTGTCTCTTTCGGAAGGTTTTCTAGGAGACTCCTTCATTTTCTTTGAGTTTTTAACTACTTTTCTTGTATATTTAATTATTATCTTCTTTTTTGATTTCTAGTCACAACTCTTCGTTTAAAATCTAGCAAATTCTGACAAATGGCACTTTCTGTGAAGTTTGTTCTGTGTGTGAAATGGTCTCCTGAGCACAACATCTAGATTCTATAGTCCAGCTCTTTTGTTCTGTTTGTATATCTTGTATGCTTATAATCAAGATTTCTTTAACCTTCTGCTGTTTCTCCATGTATGAAATCTGTGTTTGCATCTTACGCCCACGTAAAATCTGAGTTAAAGCTAATGCAAGATATGGAGTGTTTAAATGGCATACTTACATGCTCCTTGGAGAGGAAATAACTTTGAGAAGGAGGTGAGTGTAACACACATGTGTTGTGGGAAATGATCCTGGCACAGTAGACGCTGATAATGAGAAACCTGTGTTCACATGAGAATAAACTCACACATGCTGTAATTCTGTCTTAGTACTTAAGAATAAAAAAGTTAAAAATATAGAAACTCATGATCATGACCAAGTCCATATGTGACATTGCTGATTCTGTTACGGAGTAGTTTGTTTTCTGTCCACTTGTTACTTAAGCTACATGAGCATGAATAGGGTCTGTGCCCCTGTGTGGATGTGATGGTGGTAGCAGTGTTTACACCTAAGCAGTTGGGGTTGGGGTAGGAGCACCTGGAATACAAAAAGGCACTCTTTTTGCTGTTATCTGAGCAGTCCGTATTGCTATCTGAAATGCTATTGTACTTCTTTTATTCTTGCTACTTAAAATACCTCTTGTGCTCCAGCACATTCAGTTTTCTATATATTTGTGAACAAGAAGACGACTTATAGACCTTAAAGAAAAAAATTGATATTCGGATGTTTCAGTTTCTAAACCAGAACACATCTGTTCTGGGGCAGATTGAAGAGCATTGCAAATACTCTGGAGGAATCTGTTTAAATAGAGTGTGATCTTGATGAATTGGGAACATGGACTGCAATCAGTGTAAAATTTAATAAGGCAAATATGAAGCAGTTAATATAGGAAAGAATAATCAAATGGCCTATCAGAAGTACAAGAACAGAAACCAGATGAGAGTGCAGCAAGCATGAGATGTGAAGGTTTTTAATGCAAAAAGTGTTGAACATTTCATTGCTATGAGATGATGAAAAAACATATGTATGTAGGAGAATGGGACATAGAAGTAGGAAGTGTTTAGTGGATGTGCAGTTGATTAGGATCTTTGTGAAAGCAGTTGTTGACATCTGCTTTTTTCATCAGGGATAGGCAAACTAAAATTTCTCTACCTTATGTAAAGACAGTTGGACTAATATTAGCATTGACCGTTCTCGGTATGGTGAGCAAAGTTTGAGAGAGACATAGTATCTAAAGGAATGAAGTACGAAGAACAGGGCTATTCTAAATGGCTGAGAACCAGGAACACTGATATTTCAACTTTTCACTTTTTTGGTTAAATTTAGCATCAAATAAACTTGAGATGAACATTCAGTGTCTGTAGTATGGACATACCAAGCAACCAGGTAAGGTCTCTCTGGGGCTCCATTTCTGTAACACAAGATTGAAAGGAAATAAAACCAGATACAGTCATATGTAAGTATTCCAGTAGGTAATGAAATGTCTGATGTTTTCAGTTAAAAGTATTTGTCAAAATGAATACATTTATCCAATAACTTCTGTTTTTGACAAAAAACTATTCAGTTGAATTTTTTGTTTAATCAATTTCATTTAGACATCAGCAAGAAATAGTGCCGTGAAGCTAAAATCAATTTTGAAACATTTAATAAATTTGAAATGTGGGACCAAAGGAGCAAATGAGTAAAGATGTATAGGAGTCATTGTAGATTAATAGTATTTGTAGGAATAACACCATCCTGAAAAATGCTTTCAACTAAAATTACATTGTGGCATTATTTAAATCTCATTTAAGCAGCAATAGTTAAATGTGGGGTCCTGATGTATAGCCTGCTGTGTTTTATACTTTGGTTGTTTGTGGAGGGAGGGAGGTGATGAGAATGAAAGGATGAGACTTTCCTTTCTCTGGCAAGTCTTCAATGACACTGTAGGAGGAGTAGCTTTTAAATGTGGCATCCCTGTAAAAAACAAACCCTTCTATCTGCAGATGGAGAAGAGCTGTCCTAGAAAAGAAAATTAAGCTCTGGTTTCTCTTGTGCTGAGTCCAAGTGAATGCCAGTCATCTTTCACAGCATACAGTAGGAACTGCTCTCTTAAATGTTACAGAAGGAGGGGGAGAGGAACAACTGAATGTCACATTGTACCTCTGTAGGAAGAGGAAAGCTTTAACAGTGATTCTTCTTTTATAGGCAGATAATCGGAAGGATCACTGAAATAAGAGGTGGGTGCTCTGAAAAATGATCTGTATTGTGGCTGTACTGATTGAAGCTCTTCACCACTGCCTCCCGTTCGTCCCCTGGGTAGGGGAGGCTCTCCCTTGCCTTTAGTTTGAAACTGCGGCATCTTGCCCTGCTGCAGCATGGAAACAAGAATGTTACAATGTTATGCAGTCATAAACAGGAACATTATGATGTTAGGTGGTCATCAAGCTTATCTTTTTTTTTTTCCCTTTTTTTTAAGAAGCCTGTCAAGACTTGACATCATTCTGAAATCCTGAAATGGCAGACAGCCTTCCATCTCCAAATTTTCTTCCCAAGAAGAACCTAGGTAGAGTGTGTGGGAAATTTTTGCATCCCAAATCTATGGTAGTCTGTCTGTACAGTAAGTGGTTCCCTTCTTTGGGAACAAAGCCTCACTAAAAATGTGTACCAACTTTCCTTAGCTCTTATCCTGTATTATTTTAGATTACTCCCTGGAAATAAGTCTTTAAACTTGGTACAAAAAACTCCAAGCAGATTAGAAAAGGCGACAAGTCATTTTCATCTTGTCAAGTAGAGCTGCAACAGTTTCCGAGGTGCAGTGGGTGTGTGCTGCTTTAGAAAGAAAAAAGACACCACGTCTGCCTGCAGTCCTAATCAAGGTTAGGGAGAAAATGCTGGATAACAGTTAAATGGGAGGCTTATGCAAAATAAGATTGAGACATTTTGCCTTTAAGGTGTACATAATTCCTTTTTAAATTAGTACTTAATCTCAATCACTTAGAAATAGAGGTGCAGAGGAGAGACTGATTCTTTAGCAGTGGACATGAAGATGAGTGTGAGACTGGATAATCTGCCCTCCGTGAGGGGAGGTACAGACAGAAGTTGAGAGAAGAATATAAAGTTATCATGAATGATGCTAGTAACCTGGAACGGTGGGGCTAAATGCAGCACAGAAGGAACAGCAAGGAGAGGAGTTTGTAGAAAGCAGTACAGAGCTACTGAAGAGACATGAAAAGACCGCTCACCCCCTTTACACAGGAGCCTGTGTTACATGTAGGTCAGGAAAAGGAACCTATTTACAATCGTGTGAAACTCTTACGGGAGCCCTAGGAGTACAAGTGTTATTGGTAGGCACTGCAGAGGGAGAAGCAGCTGTCTTCTGGCAAATCCCACGTAATGCATCCCAAGGAAGGAAGAGAGGACTCTAGACCCTAGAAGGGTAGATGCTCCTCCATTTCCAAAAACGTAACACGTAATTTAGGGAATCTTCTGCCATCTGCATAAACTGTGATGTATCCAAGTATTTATGTTAGATCTTTAGCCAGTCTGAAAAAATTGTAATTGCATACATATCTCAAAGAGTTAATTTGGTGAAGCTGTAGCTGAAGCTAAGTGAGGGCTTTTTGATTAAAAATTTTAGCAGACGAAAGACTTAGTAGCCTTAGTAGTCTAACTTTGCTTTGTCTTGTTAGTGAAACCATAATTTGGGTTTTTCTTCCCTTTAGGCAGCTCTTTTCTGTACAACTTGAAAATCCTCTGTAGGCTTCATGTTCTCAAACTTCCTTTCTCAGAAAAGATTTATGTGCTGTGAATAATACTATTCTGAGTCAACTGGCTAATGCTAACAAGTTTTAAGTATTGTGACACATCCTGCAATAGAATAATAAACTAAATTAACCAGATTTTTTTCGTACTGCTCTCATTCATAAAATTTCATACCCTGTGAAAACTCTTCAGATATCTTATCTCATTCACTTGCTCCTAAATTGTCATATGGAGGAGGAGCAAGACTCATCAGCTGCTTACCAACACTGCAAAGCAGCTGGGCAAACTTAGTTTTCTCCCTTCCTATAGGGAAGGTGGTGTATAGGAAGGGGCAGGGAGGCGAAGGAGAAATTGGTTTGAGGGTTTTTTTTCCTTCCCCCAATAAATGTGAAGTTATTTCCTGAACGAGGATAGTTAATCTACATTGAAAAGAGATGTGGGTTTTTTTTCTGTCTTTTATGACCCTGTGTAATTCAGGTTTCATTTCTTCAGAGATGCCTTCATAAACCTCTGCTACTCAGTAGTTTGCCCATCTGGGAAGGGCAGATTAGAGCTCTCTTGTATGCTTATGTACACATACACCCACAATCCAGCACTCACATCACTTCTCTCAAGAGCAAATAAGGAGTTAGAATTTTTTTCTACATTTTCTTTTTGTTGGTTTTTTTGTTTGTTTGTTTGTTTCTTCCTTCTAGTCGGTGTTGTCTGTGAACAAAAATGAAGCTCAGTTATTTTTTCAGGTGGATTTTCACCCCCCGTCTTCTCCCTGCCCCTTCTTAGTGTGGCTCACATTTCCATCAGCTTTGTGAAGTTTGGTTCTGCTGGGAACTAGTACTGAGCAAAGCTTGTCTGGACTATGGCAGCTGGCTTTATAAGGAAATAGTTTTCATATATGGAATAGCATATACAGCTGTCTTTGGAGAGGAAAATTTGGGGTGTTTCTTCCATGATCTTGCTCCATCACGTATAAACGCAAGCAATCTGCCACTTGTTTCAAAATGTTTGGTAAAGTCTTTTCAGGCTGTGGAAAAAATTGTTACCAACAGAGTCATTATTTTAATGCTGCTCATGATCTTTAGAGCCATTGAAGAGTGTTGCTTTCATAGGAAAATGTGAGAGTCCTTACTTTCAGAGGTACTGGACAAATGTTTGTTATTGCGTATGGAATCATAGAATTATTTAGGTCGGAAAAGACCTTTAAGATCATCGAGTCCTACCATTAACCTAACAACGGCCAAGTCCACAGCGAAACCATGTCCCTAAGCACCAGCTCTGCATGCCTTTTAAATGCCTCCAGAGATGAGGACTCCACCACTTCCCTGGGCAGCCTGTTCCAGTGCTTGACAACCCTTTCAGTGAAGAAATTTTTCCTAATATCCAATCTAAACCTCCCCTGGTGCCACTTGAGGCCATTTCCTCTTGTCCTATTGCTGGTTACTTGGGAGAAGAGGCCAACCCCCACCTGGCTACCCCCTCCTTTCAGGTTGTTGTAGAGGGCGATCAGGTCTCCCCTCAGCCTCCTCTTCTCCAGACCAAACACCCCCAGCTCCCCCAGCCGCTCCCCATCAGACTTGTGCTCCAGGCCCTTCACCACCTTCGTTGCCCTTCTCTGGACTCACTCCAGCACCTCAAGGTCTTTCTTGTAGTGAGGGGCCCAGAACTGAACACAGCACTCGAGGTGCGGCCTCAGCAGTGCCGAGTACAGGGGGACGATCACTGCCCTGGTCCTGCTGGCCACACTATTGCTGATACAGGCCAGGATACTGTTGGTTGTCTTGGCCACCTGGCTTATATTCAGCCAGCTGTTGACCAAAATGTTTCAGAATGATGAAAGATCTTTAATCCAATGTTTTGGATGTTTGGATGCTTTAGGATGAGGAATGAACAAACTGTTAAGAATATGCAGTTTACTGCTTATTTTGATTTAACATATATCATGACAGCTGCCTTGTTCCAGTAAGTTAATAGTTGATGGCAAATTAGAGTTACAGTCTTTGCTGTGGGTAAAATGAATTCATGTAGGCAGTGAAGAATGGATTTGTCACTCACCATTTGAAAATGTTTTCAAAGTATAATACTGTCAGATACCCAGGTGGGGTTCTGTTGACTGACTTCCTGAGATCAAGGGAAGTTCAAGAAGACTTAGACCAGATGGTGTCTTCAGCAGAAGAGAATTAGGACTGCTTAATGGAGAGTGTATCTCACCTGCCTCTTTGAAGAACGAAGAATATGCAACAATATATTTCTGTGAAAGAAGTTAACAGCTGACATGCTAATAAAAACTTCTTACACTTTGGGACACAGTCTGTTAA
Organism: Cariama cristata; assembly: GCF_000690535.1. Taxonomy (NCBI): domain Eukaryota; kingdom Metazoa; phylum Chordata; class Aves; order Cariamiformes; family Cariamidae; genus Cariama; species Cariama cristata. The sequence goes on from NW_009609184.1 coordinate 19,670, forward strand.
GAGAGAAGAATGTATGCTACCCACATTTTTTGGCTCTTTGCTAAGGTGACAGTGCCTCTAACTCTTCTAAGGCATCTTAGTAGCCAAATAATTGAAGTATAAAAGCACTTCTGAGATAGCTGGAT
>NW_009609185.1:0-29248 GCF_000690535.1 Cariama cristata
TAGCCCTGTTTAGCCAAACCAGGACAATACCAAAAGTCTAAAATTTCCTTCGGGATGCTGTTTTGACAACTGCCAGTACCAGAAACCATACTTTTTATCAATATTATAAAGAATCTAGGGGTGTCTGTCTTAGCACAGAACAGTCTTAGAAGTCTAGCGTTGCTTCAGGATGTAAAAGAATATAAATAAATCCTTACTGATTATTTTTATCTGAATGTATCTATTTTAGAGGCTATCCAGAATCATAGTCTTTTGAAAGAGAGAAAAGAAGTTTGTCTATAAGGTACTTTAATCATGTAACATATTAAAGGAAGTGATGAATTACTGATAGCAAATAGCTTTATTTCCTGTGTAGCGCAACCTGTCATAGCATTTCAAGTATATTAGAAAAAATTAATAAATATTTCTATGTTTCAACTCTCTTTTTGCTTTTAAAACTATTTGAACTCAGTAGGTTTGGGACTTTGTCCCAAATGCGGCCTCAGGACTGTCATACAAATGAATTACCACAGTGAGCTAAAACAACATTGGAAGTGACGTGAATATAAGTTACTCTCTTAGATTCGTAAGTCCCATCTCCTTTTAACTGTGGCAAACCAGTGTCACATTGTGCTGCTGTGCTTATGCAGCCACAAGCATCTTTTGCAATGTATAAGAGTAATGACACTACCATATGTCCTAATTGCTGGAGCAATGCGTTGCCCTCCTGTGGGTTGTCATTATTTCTTCATAACGACACTGCCAGAGGTGTGATCATCACGCTCATCCAATACTTCCCATCCAAGATTTAGAATGACCACTCAACATTCTCCACGTCTCTCTTCCTTCTCCTCTTCTCCAACACGGCACATTTAAACAAGAGCTATGAAACATTTGGCATAAGTGTAATGTGATTTGCCTTTGCACAGTGAACATGAGTGGTATGAGCTGTTTGTGTCAACACTCCTTGTTTCTAAGTGTTGATGTATCAGCCTGCATCATTGATTCATGTCGCTCTCTCCCAGCTTCTTCTTCTCCCAGGATTTCTTGTGGCCTCCTAACTTACTTCATTCAGATACTGGTGGCCTTGAATTGAAATGATGGACATAGCTTTCTTTTTTTTCATTGTAACTTAAATTAACTGTGGTCTCTGGAAAGCAAGAACCTTTCCTTGTTTCTTTGCTTCTTTCCTGTGTGTCTGTGTTAGTTCAATTAATGTGTTGGCTCAATCTGTATCAAAATTAATTTTAAAGGAATTCTAGTTATGACTATCTATAATTTACAAGAAGATTGAAACATTTGAAGATATGAGGATTTCTTATTTTAAACGTAAAGTTCATCTAGATTTATTTCAGCGCAGATTTTGAAGTTAGAATTAAACCCATTTTAATGTAAAAGATGATGATTTTTGTGGTCTTGTGTCATTTGCTTAAGAAAGCAATAGCCTCCAGTATAATCAGTTAGAATACTGAAATCCAAGACTGACAAGTAAACAAATTGCTTTTCAGAAAGTGTCTAATAGACATTTAGGGGGCTAAGGAGATGAGCTTCCTTCAGGGGAACACAGCAAGAGAAAAAAAAATCCCATACCAGTAATACATAGCAGCTTTTCAGAGTAGAGCAGTTTGTTGGTTCTCTTTGTTTTGAGGGGAGGGTGTTTTGGGGAGACTGAAACTGGTTTTTTAGAATGGTCAGTGCTGCAAGAGTGTGTGCAGTTCATACTTGCTGTGGCCGGGTGTTTGCAGTAATGGGAGACCGAAAACTGAGTTTTGGATGTGTACATTTGAGCTGATATTTCTCAGGTTAGTTGATCAGATTAATAATATCTTTAATAATAAATAGATAAAATATATTTTTAGTACTTTAAGTTCTTGGCAGCCCCACAGCTGTTAGGCTGCTGAAAAACAGAACATTCAGATTAAAATTTCCTTATTTAAATCTGCCAGTGTTTGAACTTTACTGTATATTTTTGATGACTTGGGAGGTTTGCTTACTAATTTGGAACTTTGCCTAATGTTTTTGTTAAAATAGAGCTTTCTATCTTATAATTAATCTCCTTGTTCTGTATGTTCATACAATAAAAGTGCAGAACAAATGAGTACTCAAAATGCTAGATGTATAATGAATAGTTAGGGTTTAAACATAACTATTTTCCTGACAAGGACATGGTACTGCTATAAGCAATTGGCTGTCTTATGTTATTCTTCTGCCAGGTTCCTTCTTTTTTTATAAATTGTACAATAAGAAACTGCATACAGTCAGGACTTTTACAACACCACCAAAGGAACTAGTTCATTTCCAAAAAACAAGTGAATCTGCTTTATTCATTGTTTGTTTAAAATTTGAATTTGCTGGTCTTATCTCCACTTGCATGCAGTGGAAATAAATGAGTTTTCCTTATCGATTTATGAACAGAATATCCGGCATGGCTCAGGGGGAAAAAAGAACATACTCCACCTGCTCGTGCAGAGTGGCATCTTCCTTTCTTTAATGAACCCAACCAGTGAATTTAGTCAACCCCGCAGAACTGGATAAAGCCTAACGTGGAGGTAACAGACTAGCTTTCAAGTTCAAGAGAGCCTATGCTTCTCAGAAAGGGAGAGGGCTATTTGACTTTATTACTGACATTCTTCAGTTCACCTGAACTTCTCTTGCACAGATTTGGCTCACCATTTCATTTGGTGCTGTCTGTGTTCTGTAAGGCTGGAAGGGGTTTGGTGTCTCAGTCAATTAGATCTCCCATGTACAAAAAGATCTTTTCTGTAATGTTTGTTATGTGTAAAGTACAGGCCTAGACTAAGAAATGATTGCAGTTCTATGGGATGCGGTCGCATGACTTCTACAGTACATCTAGAGATCCATATGTACAATCCAGTTCAGAATCTTGTTGAGGAAGACTGTTGATCAGGGGCTGACATGTCCCCCATTGCCTTATGTTTGTCAGTCAAAACTTTCTGTTTCTGGAACTGCCCAATGGCCATCTCATAAATTTGATCCCACAATAAGATGTGATATTTATGGTCTGGTGCCGCTCCGTATCTACCTGACTGTGCACTATGCCATGAAAACTTGATGCCATATTAAATGGCAGACCATGTTTCAGATAGATGAATTCCATCTTCTGTAAGCACTTCCATTTGTGCAAATGATATTTTCTTGTTTGACTCTCAGCGTCACAGATTCTTAATTTTTTTTCAAAGCCTCATAATTTAATTTCTTGTACATTTTGATGCTATTTGGTTGCACTTTCCTGATAGTATCACTGACTGTAGCAAAAGGCTGTGACACCAGTTTGTTAGGTGGCTGATTCGGCAAAAAGGCCCAAATACAGGGTCATGTTGTGTCATCTTATACGGGTCAAAGCACTGCTGCTTATTGAATAGTCATACTACTAGCCTAAAACAGAACACTTCAAGAAAACTTATGCAAATGTAAAGAACAACATTATGTAGATTATAATAGTAGCTCCCAGCAAAAAGCAAGGGTATGCTAAACCAGCTCCTCTGTCACATGTCTTTGAAGATGGCTTTTCTTCTCATACTAAATGTGATAAAAAAAGCTGCCTGAAAGAAAACCTCTTCCCAAGTGGGAGTACTAACATCATGGAGCCACACTGCTATTTCTGACAAAGTAGCTCTAGTAATTGGAAGCCTGTTGTCTAAACCAAGTCTTTAGTAACTTCCTCAGGTGAGCTGGATTATTTGTGGCTGAAAACACAGCTTCTTTATTACGCCATCTTTAGCATTCCTTAACCTAACGTAGTGGAAGGTGGCTCCACGGAAGTATGAGAGAGACTGTCCCTGCTTCAGAATGCGCCCTGAAAATCTTTGTTGTAGCTGAAATTTACTGTATTGCTTGGAAAGTGTGACTGAAGGCTAAAATGTAGAACAGCAATAACTGTTTCTACCTTAATTATAGTAAGGTTATATTTTATTTATGGATAGGGTGCCTTTTATTGTTGGAGGCATAAGTGGGATTCTTCTTTATTTTACCCACTGCTGTCCATTTAGCTCCTTACTGATATACTAAGCTATAGTATTTACTATGGACGGGTAAGATCATTGGGAGATCATAGTGTGAGATTCCAACGAGAGCCACTATGCTCATTAGAGCTGAGGAAACATGGATAAACCTAATTTATTTGGTTTAATAAATTCTTGGTTTAATAGCTCCATGGTACTCTTTTGATGTGAACATTGTCTACTAGAAAGTGAACAGGTAATTTTTTGAAGGCTGTTGGAAACCCAAAAGGCTATAACAGCTTCTTGCTTGGACCACATTTGACTTGGAGGTGGCAAGAGCTGGGAGAGATTTCCCGAACTGACAGTTGTGCAGTTTTTTCAAAATCTGGTTCAGAGAGAGATTAGCGAAAATGTCTGTAGTCTTTCAGAAAGAAGTGTCTCTGTTTGCTGTAGCAGTGTGATTTGATAGTCATAGAAAACCTATCCCAAAGAAAAGAAAAAATGGGTTTGGTCCCTGAAGGTGACTTGTGGCATTATCTCAAGATAATAAATTACATCTGATCCCAGGAGTGGCTGTGGCAGAGAGGAAGGTCAAAAGGGAAAAAAGTCCAAATAATCTCTACAAACTGAGAAAGTTCCATATGTGATAAAATTGTCAAATATTATCAAGATAAATAGAGCTATTTAACATGTGGAGCAGAGGGAGGCTTTTTTTGGTAGCGGATGTCCTTCTGAATGGATACCCAGCACTGACTTTCACATGATGTAATGTGTTAAAGTTTATCAGGGAGAAAAACTCAGCTGAAATTCCAGACAGAAATGCAGAATGTAGACCCATTCACTTTTGCTGACGTTTTGGGTTTTCAGTTTAATTTTATTTTAGCAGTACATCACAGCTTCACTTAGACTGCTATTGCTGATGTGCAAATTCTTTTTCAAACCCCTTCTATTATTACCAGAAGCTTTTCTTCTATCTTCTCTACTTGACTTTGAGTATATTTTGTGATATAAGAAGTAGAGGTTTAGAGCTGGATTAATTAATTTGGCTTAAAAAACACATTATGGACTTCAATCAGTTAAACAGAATTCCAAAATTTATTTTCCTGCTTTAAGAAATCATTATAAAATAATCTAATATTCATACATCGTATTTATCCTGAGACTTATTACTGCATATTACTTTTCGTCACTACATATGCAGTTACTTGCATCTCACAGGCAATGACCTGGACAGACAGAAGGAGTAGCTTTGATTAACGCACAGAAGATTGGAGCTTGTGTTTCACTTTAAATTCAGGTATTCTTGGCTTACAGTCAAATTGTAAGACCACAGAGCTATGCCACAGTACTGTTATATTTAAATCTCCTTTTCTGGGTTACAGCATTCTTGTATCCTTTCTTGCTTTTCAAAGGTGAAGCTAGCTGTGCTTTTGATTAATGCTTTTTTCAAGTTCTCAGCTCTTTTATTTTTCTTAAGCACCAATCAAAGAAAATGCTCTTGTTGAATGTTGTTTCATTCCCTTATTTTTCTATAGAGATCTTTTTCTATAAAAGCACATTTTAAAATGCATTTTCTGTGCTTTAATTCAGTCTATGAATACAGTGTTTTCCCACCTGTGAGCTGCCAAGCTTGCTGATTTTTGAGTGTTATGTTCTTCCATACATTTCATATGTGTATTTTAAGTCTGGTTTATCACAAATATGCATATTCAACTGGGACACTTAAAACAAGTTAAAGCAGACAATATTAGACTAAAGACATTCCATTTCCTGTCTATTTTCTTCTGAATCATTAGTCATATATTTTTAGCATAATTCTTAACTTTGCATTCTTTTTGTTTATCTTGTTTGGCATTCTGAACAGTAAAAAATCAATATCTGATCGTATTATTAGTTTATTGGTCAAACTACCACCTTTATACTTGTAAGTACAAAAGTAGTAGTAGCATGATCACAAAAAACAATGAATCAACAGCTCAAATCTCTCTTTTTGAAAATGAGAGAGCACAATTTTAAAAGGGTTCTTGACTCTGTTTCACTCCGAATATTGTCAGTTACAGATCTTGCTGTTCATGTAGTTAAATTTATATATATGCATTGAAATGTTTTCAGCAAACATAGCCAGAGAGTTTTTATTTACAGTTAGATAAAATGGGCAAGTATGTTTTTAAGTTTTTAGATGGGACTGGAAGAGCAAATGGTTATGGGGACATTGTGTTCATACACAAGTACACTGTTAGTAAGACTAAGCTCGTCTCGGAGTGCCTGTTATCTCTGCTATATTTGCTTTAATGTCCTATAGGCTGCTGGTTAGCACCTGAATTCCCTCCAGTAGTGTAAATAATTTGAAACATCTTGTGCTTGATACGAAGCCCAGAAAAATCAATTTCTATCTCAGACAGCATTATTTATTTCTGCCCTCCTTTTCTACTCTCTTTCTGATACTTTAGTAACCACAGACATTTTGGAGCAAGACATTGAGATGCCAGTTCCACATACACTAAGTTGATACTTCAGGACTTTATAGCATTCCTCGAACCAGACCGCACTTGGGTCTTACCAGGCACTGAAAATGTCATTAGTCATAAAGAAAAAAAAACAATACAGCAATAATTTGTTTACTAGATCCGTTAACTCTTTTGTCTTTTCACTTAAAACGCAATTCCGCCTTACGGTTTTTGAATGGCAAAGTTAAAGAGTTTTCCTTCCTACTTGTTCCCCCTCAACCCTACCCCCCCCCCCCTTTTTTTTTTCTTTCTATTTTGTAAGATTGCACACAGAAACTCATTAAGCAAAACTGAATAAAAACTTCTGAGTGGAAGGGGAAGGAGAAAGGACTTTCACCTGGACTTTTCCACTGTCTATGCTTAGAGGATAGTATCACAAAAAGTTGAACTATCCAAATAAAAGGGGTGTAAATCATGACTGGACGGAGCACTGGCAGATGGAGGTAGGAATCTCTTACTCTTGCTTTCTGCAAAAAGAGGATCAAGCAGGGAATTCGTGGAAACTTGTACTACATGTCTGCCCTAGATCGCTGAATTGAATTTACCTGACAATACAAAAAAGCCCCATGCGGTTTCTGCTACACTCCCACAGAATTTCTAGTAGCTATTAAATTTGCAACAAAATACAGAGGACTTTTTTTAATATTTTCAGCAGGTCATTTACGTATATGTCTGTCGGAAAGTCTCTTCTGGTTGTAGAAGGGGAGGGGGGCGGGAAATAAAAAGAAAAAAGTTTTCTTTAACCATGCAGCCACAGCTCTTATCTTTTATCTTCATCTTTGCAGTCTCCCTTCTTCTGCTGCACTAGGGAATTTTTGAAGTACAGTTTAAAAGTAGCTCTTTTAGCCATTCTAGTTTTAATTTAACTGGTTAGTTAGACATGTATGAACTGTTCAGCCTTGCTATAATGGCTTGTTTATGTGTAATATAAACACATGTAAAAAGAGTTGATGTCGTTTTGCTCAGATTTCTTTGGTAAAACTAAAAGAAGCTAGTGAAGATGTCAGCCTTTCTTACGAAGACATCATAGCAAACCACACCACAACCCAGCTCTGAGATGTTTGGTGGTTTTAATATTTCACCAGTTAGGAGCCATAAACCTTTCCTAGAGGTCTAAAATTAAAGAGGTTTTACCCTCTACTTTTGGGTTTTGAAGAGGAGGTGGTATGATAACATTTTTTTCTTGTAAACTCTTAAGTAGATATCCCTAATATTTACCGATTTACACAATGGTACTAGAGTTTCTACCTCTCTTCCTTGCAATTTTACAGCATTTTGTCTTTTTTTGTTCCAAGAGATCATATGTAAATCGGAACAGAAAACCATGTATTGCGATCTAAACTTTTAAGTATCTTACATGATGTCTGTTTGGGTCTCTCTTTTTAACAATTAGCACATGCGTAATTTACATAATAAATCATTATAAAACATTTGTGAAAACTTACATCCTTGCTCATTTAGGTGTAGTGCAATGAGACTAAAAGGCTGTTTCTGAAATCAATGTCAATTAATCTTTCTTAGATTTATAATGCACTTTCTAAGGACGTGCTTTGAAGTGTAGAAACAGACATAAATACCATGTTGTAACATATGTCAGGGACAGCTCCATACATAGCTTAAGTTCTTTAATTAAATTGATAAAATATCTGAACTGGATTCTCATCCATAAATAGAAAAGAAAACTTGGTAATGGGTATTTTTAGAATGATGTCTGAAATTGTATTTTCTAAATAAGATTGTACTGTCACGATAATGATGCTAAGAGTAATAGAATAAGGAAAAAAAAAAAAAAGGAAATCTTTGTCCAGATTATGTAAGAGGAGGAAGAAGTTGCCAAAACGCTGCCTTGTAGTCAATTTAATTTCCAAATATTTTTAACAAATATTCAAGAAAACACTTTTTAAAGCTGTTTTGTTATGTAGTGTGATATATCTCATATTACTTAAAAAGGGTATCTGGAGCTATTTTTCTGAAATGTGGGCAGAATTGCTGTGTTCAAATGAGTGGTGCCATATTTTGGTTATGATTAGAGGTTATTAGTATACTGGGCTAGAAGAACTTGTCTTACAGTATTTTCTCTTACACTTCATAACTTTATGGAATTACTAAGGTCAGTTATGTAATCGTTTTAGCAGCATGAAAAATTAAATTGGACAGACTTATAAGCATATCAAACTCTCCAAAGATTGTTGTCATTAGAAAAGCTGTACACGCTCAAAACATGAAGCAAATAATGTCTTTTTGTGTGTTGCGGTTTAACCCCACCCAGCCGCTTCCTCTCTCCTGCCTGGTGGGCTGGGGGAGAGAATTAGAATGGGAAAAGTGAGAAACCTCGTGGGTTGAGACAAAGACAGTTTCATAGGTAAAGCAAGCAAAGCAAACCAAGGAATTAATTCCCCACTTCCCATGGCAGGCAGGTGTTCAGCCATCTCCAGGAAAGCAGGGCTGCATCACCCGTAATGGTGACTTGGGAAGACAAACGCCATCACTCCCAACGTCTCCCTGTCCCTTCTTCTTCCCCCAGCTGTATACACTGAGCATGACGTCATACGGTGTGGGATATCCCTTGGGTCACTGGGGTCAGCTGTCCTGGCTGTGTCCCCTCCCAACTCCTTGTGCCCCCCCAGCCCACTCGCTGCTGGGGGTGGGTGAGAGGCAGAAAAGGCCTTGGCTCTGGGTAAGCCCTGCTCAGCCAGAACTAAAACATCCCTGGGTTATCAACGCTGTTTTGGCCACAAATCCAAAATACGGCACTATAGGAGCTTCTATGAAGTAAATTAACTCTATCCCAGCCAGTACTAGTATATTGTGTTATTCAATAAATATACATCACAAGATGCATTCTTTTCTTTCCTAATTTACAGATTCCTATCTTTAGATTTGAACTTTCTCAAATGAGGGTTCAAAGCAGTATTAAAACATTTTTAATGTATATATGGCTATTTCTGTATGCTATTGCGTCAGCTTCACGAGATGAAGTTCATGGATGATTAACATTCCAATTCATCTCTGAAGCAAGTTTACAGTGCTGTATTGATCCTCAAACTGATTGATGTTACATGACAAATGATACTTCTATTTCTGGAAGAGGGCATAGAAGGTAAAGTAGAATTAAGATCTCAATATCAATATTCGCTCATTTACAGCTTTCAAAACAGAAATTAATTTCCTAAATAGTGTATATGAGGCAGCAGTGCGGCAGAGATTTGTAATTTATTTCTGCATGCCTAACCTATGAAGGGAACATGCAGAATCAAACCCGGTATGTTTCCATTCTCATCAGAAAGGGGTTCTTGCTGCACTCCCAAGCAGAATGAAGGACGGTTGCTGCTTAAACCAGTTTTCTCCTTTTGGGTTATAATTCTACAAAACATGCCACATGTCAACTGGCTGTTTCCATGCAGAAGAAGAAAATGGAGGCATTGCATATGTTTGTCTTCTTTCAGACCAGTGGATTAGGCTCTTTATTGGCAGCATTCATCAATGTCAGCATTTCTGATTTAATGAATTCTGCCTATTCCAGCTAAGTGGGAATCTGTTTTTCTATTAATAGTTTTTCAGATTCCCTTGAAAGGAAATATCTAAAATACTACATTGGGGAACAAAGAACACATATTTTCAATATTGTCAAAAAGTAGAATTTAATATTAAAATGACATTAGAAATACACTCGCCAACAATGTAGTTTGGTAAGGTTCCTTGAGATAAAGACACAAAAATTAAGAAAAGAAACCTGAAAACTCAGTTGCTAATTTACATGAAATTAATAGATTAAGAGTTGATACGGACTTAGAAAGCCTGACTCTGCATGCGTCTTCTTGAATAAACTATTGAGGCCTTTAACACAGGTGATTCACTGAAAGGCTCAGCTTTATTCCATGAAGACCATTTTCCACATAAAACCAATTTGGAAATCGTTGTATTCACATCAGCAAAAATTTGATTGAGTAACATTTGTATTAACATATAATTCTAGCCTCTTCTTGTCGTTAAAAAATTGTTGTGCCACTTCAGAGTGCTAAAATCCTTTCATTCGCTGAGGCGTATCCTGGTGAGGGGTCTCTAAGCCGCTCTTTGGATATCCAAGTAGCAAAGCCTGAGCTGACATTGGCACAGACAATTAAGAATCATAATAGAAGGGTGAGGTTTGGGGGTTTTTTTTCTTACACCATGTTGTTTGTCCTTCCCGTTCTCTGAATAGCTACCTGCAGATTTTGAGTTATGGCCTCGGCTAATGTCTGCAAAGCAGAAAATGCGTTTGGAGTGCAGGAGGTGGCTGGTAGTGGAACAGAGTAATGCAAATAGAAAAGCAACGGTTAATTAACCTAGTTGTGGTATTAAGGCAGAATTATTTGTTGGAGAGAGAATAGAGGGAAGGAGAAGGAATGGAGGAGAACTGAAGAGGCTTTCTACCTACTGAAGGCGAGAGGCGGCTCTCAAGGTGTGAATGAAAACGTAGTCTTACTGGGCAGGACTGGTAACAGCAGAGACATGCTGAGCTGACAAGCGGAGTCATGTTGTTAGACAGCGGTACCTTTAAACCAAGTTTAGGGGTCTCTATCTATTGGATCATAATAATTGCCGTTATTTCTAGGAGGACTGTGCTGCCTTCTCTAGCTTTAATTTGGTGTAGGTATTTGAGTGGGTTTTTTTAGGACCGTTTTCAGTTCTGTCCTTAGAACCTATCTTTTTTCTTATGCATGATTATAAGCAGTGAAAATATTTTTAGGTGAGTCACAGTGGCTTCAAATGATCAACAGAATGTGTCTTTCATGAATTCAACACTGGCAGATTAGCTATGTATTTCAATAGGTAACACATAAATAACTGATTGTCCTACGTGACTGTGGTCTCTGGTAGTCAGTACCTCTTCTGGCTAGTCAAGCAGGTATTTGGGGAATAATTTTGAGAGCATCTATGCTTATTTTCATATGTATTCTGTTTTTTGATTGCCTCTCTGTTTTGCTAGCTATTATATCAGTATTGCATATATATTGTCAGCAGTCTCTGCAGTTGAGATCTCTGATGAAAAACAGCAGGGATCTGTCTCATGTTTGTATGTCTTAAAAGTATAGTTACCTGAAGTAGAATTCAGCTTTAATTTAAGAACTCCAGAACTCCCCTTGCTATGATTTTCCCCTCACTTATCTTTCACAGAGTCATGCATAGCACAGTTGTTACTGAAAGCTCAATAACTGCTGTGACAGAATTGGAAAGTAGGCATTGAAAGACAGTTGTGTCTCAAGTATATTGTAACATTGACTAATGGGAGAAAAGCTTATAAAAGCTTTGAGCAGTGAAAATATTTGTATTGGAGAGGCAAAAGAGTAGAAAAGAACCACAGAACCACAGATTGGTCAGGGTTGGAAGGGACCTCTGGAGATGACCTAGTCCAACCCCCCTGCCAAAGCAGGGTCACCTACACCAAGTTGCACAGGATTGCACCCAGGCAGGTTTTGAGTATCTCCAGAGAAGGAGACTCCACAACCTCTCTGGGCAGCCTGTGCCAGTGCTCTACCACCCTCAAAGTACAGAAGTTCTTCCTCGTGTTCAGAGGGAACTTCCCAAGTTTCAGTTTGTGCCCATTGCCCCTTAACCTGTCGCTGGGCACCACTGAAAAGAGCCTGGCCCCATCCCCTTGACACCCACCCTTAAGGTATTTATAAGCATCGATGAGATCCCCTCTCGGTCTTCTCTTCTCCAGGCTGAACAGACCCAGCTCTCTCAGCCTTTCCTCATCAGGGAGATGCTTCAGTCCCCTCATCATCTTCGTTGCCCTCCACTGGACTCTCTCCAGTAGTTCCTTGTCTCTCTTGAACTGGGGAACCCAGAACTGGACACAGCACTCCAGATGTGGCCTCACCAGGGCAGAGTGGGGGGGGATAACCTCCCTTGACCTGCTGGCCACACTCTTCCTCACACACCCCAAGATACCATTGGCCTTGGCCACGAGAGCACATTGCTGGCTCATGGGCATCTTGTTGTCCCCCAGGACTCCCAGCTCCTTCTCCACCGGGCTGCTCTCCAGCAGGTCAACCCCCAGCCTGTACTGGTGCGTGGGGTTATTCCTCCCAAGGTGCAGGACCCTACACTTGTCCTTGTTGAACTTCATCAGGTTCCTCTCTGCCCAACTCTCTAGTCTGAATGCATGTTCAGTAGAATTGTGATTTATAGCACACACAGTTTATAAACATTGGAGGGTCTTGTCAGCACTTTTGTCTTTCAATATGAATCTCCTGAGATTGTTGCTGTTCGCCATTTCTGATCATTAGTCTCATCCTGCCTGAGACAGCCCTGCTGAAATCAAAGAAAACTTTCTGTAGGCTATAATCCAAGTCAAAGCCATACTCCAAAAATTAACCTGGTTATGATATGGAAATACGTACTTATAACGGCATTCTTTCCGTAATGGGTCAGGCGTGAACCAGTGATAAGCAACACGTGGCATGGTGTGCTTTCACTGCTGGGGCTAGCGTGAGGTACGGCAGAGTGGGACATGGCTGTCCAGGAGGCAGCAGCTCCTGCTGGGCACCCAACCACCCTCTGCGGTACAGACGTGGAACGGTGGGTAGGCAGGGATATAACGCAGAAAGTGATCACGCTGAGTGAAGAAATCCCTGAGCCAGGCTGTAGAAAGGGTCAAGAAATTGGGCAAATCTTCAGTGTGCTACTCATGGAGGACTGATGTCCTTTTCTTACACAGGGACACATACCTCTGCATGTGCTCCAAAGCCATTAACTCTGTCCTGGTGTTCAACTTCTCTCCCAAGTCAGGCTTTTTTCCTTTCCTTTTTTTTTTTTTTATTTTGTTTAGTAAGAAATCATGGTGGTCTTACCTCTGCATTTCATACATCTGTTTCCTTTATGAATTTCTTTATCCTGGATTCATATTTTTTATCCTAAAAGTTGGCTGTCCAGATTGATCTAGATTAATCTATCTCTTTTTATTGTCTAAATAAAAAGTGTAAAGATTTTTTTGATCAAATGCATAACTTTTAGGGTGTCCATGTTAGATGGGATTAATCCAAACCTCATAATGCTAAAGCCTCTAAACTTGGGTGTGACACAGCTTGAGAATGTCCTTTGCACAAGTAATGCCTAGTGCTTGCACCGGTGATTGGGGCTTTGTTAGTTCAACTGTGTTCGCTTGTGATCCATTGCAAAAAAGTTGAGGAAAAAAGTGTACGTCTTTATAAAAAGCAAGACAAAAAAAAAAAAACCCACCACCTTGTTCTTCTGTACATTTATGAAAAAGAAAACATGTAATCCTTACATAAATATTTTATATTTTCAAGAAACAAGGGGCCAGTGAAGTTGCAACTATGAGAGCAGCTGCTCCTTAGTTTTCTTTTTTTCCTTAAGTGATAAACTGAAATCTTTTACACTCAGTTTTTTATTAAATAATAATTATTTGCTTCATCCTAGAAAAAGTCTTTCCCAAATTCTCTTTTTAGGTCTGACTTATCAGGTATAAATATTATAGTTCCCTAGCAACACTGAAAATGCATAGGATATTTCAATGTCTCATATATATACCACAGGAATTTTGCTAGTTTTCCTGATTTTATTAAGTAGCTGTCTTCATTAATGAGATAGAGATAGATCCTGGACGTGATGCAGGGAGCTGAAATGAAGACTTATGGCATATTTATTCAAAGATGGCAGCAGATCATATGTATTAATGGAATGGCTTCTTTTTTACACTTGCTGATCCAGAATTAGGAAATTTAAAAGATCAAAGATTGAAATTGTGAGGCACTGCTACAAAATATCCTTATAAAGGAATGAATTCATACTTTCCTTACGTCCTTTACTGGGCAACAAAAGGATTTCTTTTACAATCACTTATCTGTATCTGCAGTCTCTGTCAGCAGAATTCATTTTAAGACTTTGAAATGTAGAAAAATTTGCATAGTTTGTATTACTAAATTTGAAAAAAAATAACATTATTTGTGTTCTTTCCATATGGAATCTTAAGGTGACACGAATTTCTGTATGAATTCAAACTAAAGCTCCATTTAGCCTAAAATCGTGTCTTAACAACTGACAGTAGAAACAGCTTTACTGTCTTTATGATTGAGTTGCATGTGGACAGTTTATGTGTAGCAGGCATTGTCAGAGGTCTGTCTCATAAATTAGTCTGATCTGGTTTTCTGTTCTTTGGCAATGTATATTTAAAGCCTAGTATTATATGGAAAATATTTCCACAATAAAACTGTGTGTTGTGTGAAAAATCCTCTTAAATATAGCCCCAGTAAGATTCTGGATGAATTGTTTCATCAGCCATCTTTAGGCTAACTGAAGCTGACAAGAATTTTCTTTTAGCATTTAATAACAGCTGCATGGGATATACCATTTAGCATGGGATGAAGTTTCTCCTACCTGAAAGAGATAAGCATAGCAAGTTTGTTCTGATGTTTCAAAGAAATAGCAATTATTTCCAATCTTGGATAAGTAAGTTTCCAACAAGAAACAAGTGGTGTAATGTATCCTAGGGATAAAAGAATACTTAAGAATCACTCAAGCTAAAAAGTAACAACATCTGGCAGTGAAACTTGTCCTAGAAGGCTGTCTATAACATCATGCAATTTTCAGCTGTATATCATACTTTTAAATTTCATCTGTCAGTTTAATAGCTTCTGCCATATGTGAAGCCAAAGTGCTACACAGGCAACAAGTGTAGACTTCCTTCCCTTTGTTCTACTTACTGGGAAGACTGAAAACTTCCTTACACGTTAGCTACATTTCCTAATGTAAACTTATAGAAGAGGGGAAAAACTCCATCATCTTTTCAATGAATTCCACTGGAAGTTAGTTTTTAAGTGTAAGTCTCGTAGGAGTAGAGTACCAAATGACCTGGAATCTCTGCTGACTTCAGGTAAGCATAGCTAGTGTCAGTCTTTAGCCATAAAATCAGTAAGATGTCAATAAGAAGACAAATGTGGTAAAATTGGTTCAGAAATGTGTAGTGATACACATGGAAAAATATTAACTTTTCAAAAAAAAACAAGGAAAGAGGAGAAAAGTAAGATACAGAATCTCTATCCTCTCCTTGTCATTAAAAATACATACTGCATTTGCTGCATTTTAAATACTGTGGTTCTAACAAGATTCAAGAAATCAAAAATTGGACTCTTCTGGTCTTTTTCTCCATTAAAACAGTATTTATTCACTTGTAGAGACCCACCATAGACTCGTAGAATATCAGGTTGGAAGGGACCTCAAGGATCATGTGGTCCTACCTTTCTTGGCAAAAGCATGATCTAGAGAAGATGGCCCACCTGAATCTTAAAAGTGTGCAATGTTTGGGAATTTACCACTTCCCTGGGGAGATTATTCCAATGGCTGATTGTTCTCATTGTCAAACATTTTCCTCTTGTGTCCCATCAGAATCTGCCCAGGAGTAACTTGTACTCATTATGCCTCTTCTTTTCCATAGGACTCCTTGTAAAAAGGGAGTCTCCATCTTCTTTGTAGCCATCCTCTAATTACTGGAACATGGTGATAAGGTCTCCCTGAAGCCTTCTCTTCTCAAGGCTGAACAAACCCAGGTCTCTCAGCCTTTCCCCACATGTCAGACTTCCCCGTCCTTCGATCACCTTTGTGCCCTTCTCTGGGCCCTCTCCAGCCCATCCACATCTGTTTTGTGTAGCGGGGAACAAAACCGAACACGCTATTCCAGGGGTGCCCTGAGCAGAGTGGGATAATGACTGCTTTATCTCTTGCTGATGCAACCCAGCACGCTTTTGGCTCCCTCTGCCGCAGCAGCACGCTGGTCAGTCCTATAGAGCTTGGCGTCCACCGGACCCCCAGGTCCCTGACCACAGAGCTGTGTTTCAGTGCTGTTTGACTCAGCTAAGGTACAAAAAGAGGAACAAAGCACCTAATTTTATGGAGCTAATGATGTTTCTACTCTTGTAAAAAGTAAGATACTATAAAAAGACCCATCAATCCATGACTTAAAAGTTGAAGATTTTATGAGACAACTATTCACAAACTGCAGATCTGGAAAAAACCTGCATATAAATAGTGATTCAATATTTACAGATCCATATTTTACCCTAGAATTTAATATAGGAAATTTCTGACTCACCAAGAATATTGCTTTATGGTAACTTGTGAATAATAGCAAATTATACAGTTAAATCAAGGTCACCTGAAAGATGTTTAACATATTAGTCATAAGATCCATGGTGGAGTTCATTAAATGCATTTATGAACTGCGCCAAATGTGTTCTCTTCACAATGCTCCCTTGAAGAATTATTTCCTTGCTAATGAAAAAACCCACAATATTTGCTAATTACAGCATCTTTCCCATTTTTGTTCTTTTCGTAGTCTTTACGGTCATGTATATTATATATAAATTCATCTGAGATAACTTAGGAAGCAAAAATAATTGAAAAATCAAACCCCAGAACTTTCATATCCATTAAAATTATTGGCTTTTATACTGTCTGGAAAAAAAAAATTATTATTGTATCTGGTTTGTTATAGTACTATAGGTCAAGGATAACACAAGTTTCAGTTGTATAAACAGCAATGCAAGCTAAAATATTGTAAATTAGCTATATAGTACAGTGGTGATAGACCACCACTGTGACGCATCGATACCAAGGAATTTATGCATCTGCAGATGAAAACCTATGGCAGAGGACTTCTCAAAGGTGAGACAGACTTTGGGTACCCAACCCTGGTTCTCTGTTTAAATATTTTCAATAATTTGGATTTTTATTCAGTATCTATCTAAATATGCAAATCTTAAACAGTCCCAAACCCCCAAAATCAAATGGAGGCTTCTCCGTTCTTCGGGTGGTGCTCCAAGATGAGGTTCAGGTTTCCTGTGGCTGCAGAGTCAAGTTCTCCGTGGCTTGCTTCAACTTCTGGCTCTGTGACCTGCGGTGGGTGAGCAGTAGTCCTTTTTCGAAAAAAACTGGAATTGCTATTTTAGAGGATAGTGGCTGAGGAATGAAAAATCTGTCAAGTTGAGGCAAGAATAGGACCCAGGCCTCCCACGTAGTCTGAGTGTAGTAACCAATAGGCTATTATGCAAATACCCAACGGCACTGAGATATAAAGTGACTGCGATCGCTGTGCTTTGTGCTGAGCTCAGTGCTATCAGTGTGTGGGAGGCACGTTCAAAGTAGACAGATCAGGTCCAACTGTGTTGTTTAGTTTGTAAATCCCCCAAAACCTTAGCTGTTCAGATGCTGTCTTTAGCGAAGGTGGCTGATCTTCTGGGAACATACGCTAATGCACCTTTGGTGTCAGGGGAAGAGAGATGATGAAAATTTAAGCACTCTACAAGCTCACAGGCATTATAGCTAGGAATTTTTTTGAATGTCTTAAATTTCCTAGGTTTCACATTGAGTTGCTTCAGTCCTTTTTTGAGCTGCAGTGGTTCATAACAGTTTACGGTTTAGCAAAAGCTTTTTGTCTTAAAGCAAAGTCCTAATATAAAGAGCTGATTTTCTGTTGATTATTACTGCTGCAGATCATTTGTTTGCCAGAATGGTTGTGCTAGTCAGACTGAAAAATCCTGCTCTCTCTGAGGGTGGCCTGCTGGGGAAGTGGTGCAGGAAGGAAGGAGGTAGGGAATGATCCTTTCACTGGGACACTCTCCTCCTCGCAGCAATCTGAAAGATCAAATATTTTTGTTTCATAGCCCTTCCTGGGTTCACTGTTACAAATTTGACACTTACTCATTTCCTCTCTTCCCCACTCCCCTTTTTTCTTTTTTTCTTTTTTGCTTTTTTTTTTTTTGCTTTTTTGCTTTTTTTTTTTTTTTCAGCAAAGGACTGGGGTTTTTTTTATGTTCCTTGGGGTTTCTATTTTTATCACTAATCGCCCCACATAGTGGGAACAGTAAAACAGAGCTGGGTCTGGTTAGGCTTAAGTTATGTTAATGGAGTTCCTCAATTAAGTCTTGATAAATGCAAATAACTGGTGTTGGCTAAATCAGTTTAACTAATTCAATTTAAAATAACAGTAAAGGTAAGAAAATGAAGACTCTAACCTGGATTTGCTACAGTGGGTGGTAGGCTTGCATTAGCTGCTAAGTGAACTACTACTCAAATCACCTTGTCTTCAGTGCTGTTTTATTTAGCCTAAATAATTAGCCTAGCTAATTAGGCTAGTGAACATTAGCTTTTAAAGCATGCTTTTTTTCTTTTTTTTACCCCCTCAGATAGATCCTGGGAGCCTGAAAAAAACAGAACTACATAAAGGACATTATATTTGTATGATGTCTAACTGATAAGGCTTGGTATTGCTGAACATAACTTGCATAGAATTATCAGTTTGTGATAATTAGTTCATTACTTTCCTACTGAAACAGCCTGTAATTATAGCAGAGAAACTTTCAGAACCCTGTTGTATGTTTTGTTGATTTGTTTTCAGAATGACATGTTGAACTTTCCATGAATATCTAATACACTTTAAACAACTTCCGCTGGATCAAAATGGAGTTACTCCACCATTCCCCAGATGTTAGGACAGGAGGTGGTGCAGGAAGCAATTGGAAGGGCATGAACAGGGTGTGCAAATTATTTCTTATTGTAACTTTTGGAAGAAGGGAGTTAAAAGGGTACAAAAATTAGTGTTTTCTTGGGAAGGGAGCGCCAGGCAAAATAACCAGATTGTCTCTGGTAGTTAAAAGCCTCGTAGTTTTGCCCATGAGTGTCTACAATGCATGTTAGCACCCAGTCATTAAATGAAGAAATATATGTATTCTGCATCTTCCAACTCCATTATTCATGGAAATAATTTTGTGGGTGTATCTTCCAAAAAGGCATATTAGTTTATCCAAATTGCCCAGCAGCTCTGAGCAGAAATCAGTCCTGCGAGTTCCGTGGTACTTCCTTTTAGTTTGGTAAGAGAGGAGATAGTGCTTCACAGGGGTTAACAAAACAAATTCTCAGCTTTTAATGCATGGCACTTCGTATGTGCTGGTAGCATTTTACTAAGTGCAACAAAAAAGCTTCACAAGCAGATGAAAATGACACACACACGCACCTATATATACACACATATATATATCCGTATAGTGGAACTGTGCAGGAATATGCTTTTGTAGCAAATAGCCCAACAGTAGACGAGTCATAAGCATCTGCAAGGCATTATTTCAAAGGCGTATTGCAGTGGATCTTTCAGACTGATTGGATTGATTTCTCGGGCAATAGTGTTACCAAATAACCATTAATAATATGCTATTAAAATTAATAAAACACCACGAGCCAATTTTAACTTCTGTCAGTTCTGTGTTTTGAGGCCTTTAAATTTTCCTCAGGAAAAGAAGTGCAAGTTGCTACTTAATAGTAGTTTTATTCAGTTTTAGTAATATTGTTCTGGAAATGCAGGTACCTGTGCTTACTCTATATCAGTGTTTATTCTGACAGAGATAAAACACTTCTGTAACAGTTATCCACAGCACACGGCGTACTTAGGTATAGGCTGACAGTGGAAACACTTGGCGGATAGACCAGATGTGAATACACAGTTATGCGTGATATGCTATTATAGGTTATTCTGGACACTGATCCTTTCCCTGTGCTGAGTTACAAAGTGTGGGGAAATTATCTTCTCCAACTAAAAAATAAGAAGTGAATATTGCCAACCTAGGTTCTGTAGTAGCGTTATATTCAGGCCTATAATACCATGCTGACTTGGCCCTGTTGTGTAGCGTAGTCCACAGCATGCCGCGCTTTTGTTTATCCGCACACCCAGTGGAATGCAGGCTATACACTTCTCTGTTAAACAAATAGACCAGCTTTCATTTAATAATGGCTCTAAATGACTGCTAAGTAGAACTACTATAATGCTATTAATACGCTTCTAATTAGTATTATGACAGAACAAAATAAGGAAGTGTTAAGACTATGAAATTAATTCAATTTAACAAATTACTATCTTGAGAACAAAGTGAAATAGATTATTTCATTCTGATCATAAAGTAACTTTTAATATACGTTCATATGAAAAGTTTAGGGACAACGTTTCAGTGAGTTGAAATTTAATACATGGGAGGATTGCATAATAGTGATAAACAGATTAAGTCTAGGGAGGCAAGTCTTGTTTTATCTTCTGCCATTAACTGTGCTGCAAGCACAAGGGAGCTCAAAATATGATTCCAGTATTGATTTAAATGCTTAAAGTCTGTGTATTGTCCAGTCAATACTAGATGAAGCCATTAATGAAAAGAGGTCATGTTATCAGGTATAAGAGCTTGGGAGATTTTCTTCTGCTTCTGTAGATAGTGTTGATTTTGTTTCTTAGGTTTTATTTAATCTGAATGAAGGAATTAATTCAGAATTAAGGAATAATTTCAGATCATAATGTTACAATATTAGTATTGATGTGGACAGGCATACTTGGGGAGCACTGAAACCAGCACTACCTCTATGAGAAATGCTTTAGAATCCATGGTTCCAAACTGATGAAAAGAAATGGATATTCTCATGAAATGTAGCAATTCCTTGAGCTAAGTTTTTGTGTGGAAACATTTTCAGTGATGCTTGTATTCTGACAGCTCAGCTAAACTCTATTTTCTATACCTATGATCAAGAAGTTGTTTTAATATGAAATTCTTTAAAATATTTTTTCACCTTTTAATTTGCATGTCTTTTTTCTCATTTTTGTTAATATGGAATAGAAAGACTTCAGCATGTTGATACAGGATTTACATGCTATCTGGCATGTAAATGTAACAGCAGATTTTCTGGGTGAAGACTGAATCTTTATTTGTAAATGAAAAGCAGTGCCTCATTTTTAGGAAGGTCTCACTTTATTCTTCTCTTTTTTTTTTTAATGACTTGAAACTCTTCCAACTGATTCTGCTGTGCCAGGCTTCAAACTGACATCTCCGTTCTCTCCTGACCTCTTACAGATTTATTTATATATTTTGGAAAATCTTCAAAAAGTAGCTTTGGATTAAAGTAGTTCTTGATTTCATATGGAAACTGACTTCAGTTGCCAGAGGAGGTTTTTGGACCCAGCTGATGTATTATAAATACGTAGAATGAAACCAGTATATGTGAACTTGAGAACTGTAGTGAGTGAAAGGAGTTTATCCCACCATCAGACTAAAGGTGGAAATACACATTTACTAGTGTAAGATTGTTGTTATTTTACAAAATAATCATCACTAACCCGTCAAACTTTTTCTTTGAGAGAGGCTTACCAAGTGCGTTTCAAAATGTGGGAACTCAAAATTTGTAACTGTTGGACACTAAAGTCCACCGTCTCCATACCCAGTTTGGTTTTGGCTCCTATTTCTAATTTTTCCTGTCTTTGTTTCCTGTCTCTCCCCCCTGCACTCTGGAAGGGTTAACAGCCTTAGGAGTTTTCCACATGCCTCAAAGATAATGACTCTTTTCCTCTCAGTTTTCTAAATAATTATTATAACTAGGTTAAACTGAAAATGCGCATTCACATTACGCTCAATACTGTCTCGGTGCAGGCCACGCTGTAGCAGCCTCTGCTGCTTCTCCTCTGCTTGATCACAAGGCCATGAGTCGGATTTCTTTAGTTCTGTGACCTGATGGGAAATTGGTTGACTGAAAAATGTTGTTAGCTTTTCCCTGGATCGACAAGGCAATGTGATCTCTAGAAACAGCGTGAGGGAGGTGGTTGAGGAAAGAAAGGAGGAGGAAAGCAGGCCTGCCATTCTACCAGCAGTCTCTTCTTATAATAGGTTAAACGTAACATTTGCATCTGAGAGGAACAATCATTTCCAACCTGCATTTAGCTTGGAGTTTCATAATTTTTGGAAAATTTAAATTCTGACCCATTTAAAGAGATCTACAGTCCAAAAGCTTGTCTGCACTTTCCAGCTGTAACTAAACATAATAAAAAAAATTACTTCTCAGTACAAAAAACTGTTTTTCTTACATTGGATGTCTTTTATTAGCTTGTGAGATTTTATATCTATTTGTATCTGGGTCTGAGAAGAGATTAAAAAATATTTCTAGTTATGAGATAAGAGAACGATTGTGAATGTAAAGAGAGGAAGACAGCAGCATTTTAGAAAGGACAGAGGATATATATGTGACATAGCGACACATTCATAAGAGTGGTTTTGTTAATACTTGCTTCCATCAAATTTTGGACCTGTCTCTTGATATTGATAAAAGGTCGTAGACATTATTTAAGCTTGCATCTCTTATTCAGCTGAGTAGTTTTGCTGATGAGAAAAGATCTGCTCAGCAAGCAAAAGCTGATAATAAAGACTGTAGAGTTAGTAGTAACCTCCACAGAAACCTGCAGTCTTCCAGAAAAAGTGTTAGGCTGCATACCTATGTCTGCCATATCTGTGCTCAGAGATAAGAAAAGTATTTTGTGACTCAACACCTAAGTGACCCTAGGTTATTTGGCCTTGTGCTTTAGTCTGAAACCAGCATGTTTCATGACTAGAAAAGTATTTGCTGAAAGAAAGAAATACGCATTTATTCAGACATAAAGGAAATGTAAAATTTCCCTAACCCTACATGTAAAAACTTTAGAAACATGCCAACTAATCAACGTGAAACATTCAGCCAAATTGGGTCTGCGAAAACTCTGCTTCTTTTTGGAACTTTTGAGACTGATTCAGGGCTTTGAATTCCACCTTCTTTGTTGATTCCAGATCCAAAGGTTCAGTTTGGGGTAGGGTTTTGGGGTTTTTTTCCCCCTTTAGAGACAGTTTGATAGTTTCTCCTTACCAAGTCAGAACTTCAAAGCTTCCAAGGTATTGACAGTAAGTCTAGCATGCTGGAGAAACAAGATGTTTTATTTAGGCTAGTGAAAAAGAAGGATCTGAAACTTGTAAAAGGAGACAGTCCTTTCTGTGAAGGGTCCTGTTGCAAGCAGAAAGCACCTGGAGAACCACCACCTCCTGGGCAGTGAAAGGGAACCGTAGTTCTTTGTCGCCAACTGTGCAAGCTCCTCAGAGAGTGGAACAGGCGGTCCTACTCCAATGATCCTATGTAAGCCTACAAAATGGTTGTGAATTCCTGCGTATCGTCTGGAGCATGAGTAACTCCCATGCCTAGGTGTATCACTCGCTTAGGTTCTTACTTGATAATCTTCAGCATTGAACTATGACGTTCTGCTGGCAAGGAGACAACTGGAGACAAATCCGCCTTCCTGGGTAGACGATTAACTTGCACTGCTGCTTCAGCTATCAAAGAGTTCTGTGCATGATAATTTTAGTGTTAACTTTTGGGCTGAGACACCATAACACTCATGGCGTGGACACTGCTGTCGTGTGGAATTCCATGTAGTCTGCCAAGGCATGGCTTGTATCTACTGTGAAAAGAGTGGTGTGTAATCTATTACCTTTACCTTCTGGTTTTCACTGTATGTTACAACTGTCAGATGGTGTCATCTATATTTATGGAATTTGGAGAGGGGGGAAAAAATCTTGGAAAGCTCTTTTAAATCTGGAAGATGTACAGCATGCTTGTGCTCTTTTATCATTAATGGGACAGCAGGACTCAGTATCTTTCTTATAATCCGTAATACTTTAGAGACTTGAATATTCAGAAGGGATTTTCACATTACTATTTTTGTAAACAATGTATTTATGCAGCTTTTCTGAGGCATGGAATAATTTTCAAACCTAGAATAGTGAGGTACAGTTGAGGAAAAAACCTCTCACTTAAACGACTTGATCAGAATCTCTCTATGCCAAAAGTGGTTGATGTACAGAACAGTAGAACTGAACTTACAAAATCAAAGTGAATATAAGAATGGCCTTTTATATGCTCTTACAACTCAAAACTAATTGTTTCCTTTTGCTAAAACAAAGACTGATTTGCAGTTTTTGCAACCCTGGAGGATGTGCAGTGATTAATCACTTCCTCGTCCTTGTGTCCCTGTTTAGTTTTATTTCATTTCATTAATACGGACCGAAGAAACAGCCAAGCTGTTTCTACTCTGTTTTTTCCTGGGCTGCCAGACGTTTTGTTTTTCCTGATACTTTTTTCTCAGCTGTAGAAATTGATACACCTCTCATACTGTCAAAATAAATACACTTTGCCAGAATTGGAGTGATCTTAATGCCTAACTGTAGTATATAGTACTGACAGTAAAATTTAATAAATAATTTCTTTTTGCAGTCAATTAAAAAGTATTCCTACAAATAAAAAGAGAAAAGCAGGAATAATTTCCCTCATGAAAAGTCTATAGAACTCTTTTACATGTGAAAACTATTTTACAAAGGCAGTTTTTGCTTTCAACATAGTCCTGAAAATGTGTGTGTGTATGTATATATGTATTATATAGAATACATATATTTTTAGCAAGCCTACTACTGCTTCTACTTAAAATACTAAAAAGTTAGATTGCTCAGAATAATGACTGCAGCTGTGGTATGCCTTCACATAGCTGAAGGCAAGAGATAAAGCTGCTTCTTCTTTTAAAGAGTATAGACTATAATAAACAGTATTTTAAAATACAATTAATACAGACTTTCAGCTTCTCTCATCAAGGGAGAACTCCCTGCCTACTTCATTAGGCTGTCCATGAGCAAATAATCTTCTTTTTTCAACAGCAAAGAATATTTATTTCCATGTGCATTTTTCTACAGGGAGTTCTCATAAATACTTTGTGTATTTGCTTAGATGAAGGTGTTTTAAAATTCTTAAGTTAGATTTAAAAATACTTCTTTTACTTTAAATTAGATCCTATTACTACTGGTTTCTCAGCAAATAAAGGTTTGTAAGGATTTCCCTTTCAATTGTAATGTACTTAGCAATCATTTTTGTCTCCATAATTTAGGAAAATAATACCTAATCTTTTAGTGTTAATTCCTTTTGCTAGAATGTTTATCATTTCTGGTAAGAAAATGAATTATAGAAAATTCTCATCAGGGTTTGTATATTAGATCAAATTAATTAATTGTATCTATTTCACAGAGCCCAGAGAAATGCTAAAATATTTTTCAACAGTAATGGATCAGTCCCATGCCCAAATTGAGCACATGAGGTTTTCTAGAGAGGGCAATGGAATAACTTGTGTTTTCTAAGTTGGATGCACCATTAAATGTCTTGCTGAGTTGGAAAGGTGAGATGGTATTTAGCATCTCGTCAAGGAGCCATGTGAGAGTTAGATGTCTAGTCCAATCTCAGTTTGCTGAGTAGACAATGGAGAATGACATTTATAGGTGATTCATATCTTCATTAATTTTGTATCTCAGGTGAAATGGAATGAATCACACTACTAAAATACTTGTCTATCTCTAAATGGGAGCCTTGATGACTACTTTAGATTACATGACTAATCTTGGGTGGTTCAAGTGAGAGTAATCCCATCTGCAGTGGTTTTACTCCTAAGCATAATCTGGCATCATTAAGACTTCTAGAAGACTCTGCTACTGAGCTCAGGGGAAGAATCAAGTCTGTGTCGAAGAGTGATGTATGTGTAGATGACCACCGCTCTTTCAGTGCGGTTCAAAGAATGTTCCACAAAGCTGTAATGGGAAAAAGAAAATATGTAGAACAGGTCTGTATATTGAGGAAGGCTTTAAGGAGGTGGTGTAGAATGTGGTCAATTGGTCTGGTAGCTGTAGCATTTTCAGCTTGAAACAGATTAAAGTAATTTTGAAGCAATGTCTTTAGATTACGTTGCAGATGGTGAAGTGGTGTTTGCAGATTAAATGATAAATGACAAAGAGAAAACATTACTTAATGGAAGAGTTCGAATTTTGTGAAATAAAACAGGGATGTTAAGTTTGAAGTGTGACTTTTTATATTTTCCAGTGTTGCATATTTGCACATGATCTATTGTCTTTAGAAAACAAAACCAAAACAAATCAAAAGCAAAAACCTGACATATTTTAGTCTCTAAAAAGTACAAAAAGAAAAAAATAGAGAATAAAATTTGCTGACTACTAATATATATTTGGGGTTTGTCTAGGCAGCTTTGAAAAAAGTGAGGTTAAAGACTGAATTTGTCTTTTAAAAGACATCATTAAACATGTAAGCATGTTTGTGAAAGACAAGTATACTTCATAGAGAGAATTAATTCGTGTTCGGTTGAATATACATTACAGACATGACAGGTAGCTCTATGAAATCTTTTAATGCTGGAAATGTTAGGTGTGTACCACAGTGTTCTCCCTGTACAGAAGTACAGGCACTTTGTCTTACAATAGCAGTGGAGATGTTCAGAACATTTTGCATTTTCGTAGTTGCTGATTTGTTTCCAACTTGCTTCAGCTGAAACCCTGCTAGTGGGGCAAAGGCCTACATTTTAGTGCTGGATCTCAGATCTTCTGCATTCTATGTTGGACAGTGATTAGTTAAAATCCAGAAAATATTCAGGAAGTAGACTTGAATCCAGATTTGCCAACTGGGTGATGAAAGAGCAGCCCTGCAGAGAAGGACTTGAGGATACTGGTGGTTGAAAAATTGGACATGACCCACCAATGTGTGCAGGCAGCCCAGAAAGCCAACCGTGTCCTGGGCTGCATCCCAAGCAGCGTGGCCAGCAGGTCGAGGGAGGGGATTCTGCCCCTCTGCTCCGCTCTGGTGAGACCCCCCCCTGCAGTACTGCCTTCAGCTCTGGGGTCCTCAGCACAAGAAGGACATGGACCTGTTGGAGCGAGTCCAGAGGAGGCCACGAAGATGATCTGAGGGCTGGAGCACCTCTGCTGTGAGGACAGGCTGAGAGAGTTGGGGTTGTTCAGCCTGGAGAAGAGAAGGCTCTGGGGAGACCTCACTGGGGCCTTAAGCCCCCTTAAAGCTTTAAGCTCCCTTAAAGGGGGCTTGTAAGAAAGAGTAAGAGTTTTCCCCAAGGCCTGTAGTGACAGAAGTAGGAACAATGGTTTAAACTGAAAGAGGGTAGGTTTGGATTAGGCATAAGGAGGAAATTTTTATGATGAGCATGGTGAGGCAGTGGCAGAGGTTGCCCAGAGAAGCTGTGGCTGCCCCATCCCTGGAAGTGTTCAAGGCCAGGTTGGATGGGGCTGTGAGCAACCTGGTCTGGTGGGAGGTGTCCCTGCCCATGGCAGGGGAGTTAGAACAAGGTGATCTGTAAGGTCCCTTCCAACCCAAACAATTTTATGAACTTAAACTGCTGCTTAATTGTGACTGGAGTCATTGCCTCATGGTTGTCTTCCTCTGGTACAATATTTTTAAAAAGTATGAGGTCTGCTTAGGTATGCAACTTTGGTCAGTTAAACCTCATATGCTTTTTCAGGCAGTTGCCTGAAGTCTAAAGAGGAGCAGAAACTGTTCTGTCCTTTTCCATAGTATTTACTGAGTGCCAAATTCCAGACAGATTTCTATTTGTGTGGAAATTTTAGTCCGTATTTAGAGGAGCCTGTATCTCTAATAAGTCTACTTGTCTGAATTTTCTATCATAGTAAGGATTAGAATTTGAGAAACGGAAGCAGCAAAATTGCAATGACCTAACTAAATATTCTAGAATTTATTTTCAATCATCTGCTACTCTTTTAAGTTGCTCATTTTTGTGAAGAAGAAACATGTTTTTGAGGAGAGAACTGTAAGGACATTGAGCTGGAGAATGGTTGTGAAGGAAGAGGAGTGGCTAAGTAATGGAAGGAGACTGGATGTGAAGGAGAGAATTTTAAAAAATACTAATATGTGATCACATAACTAAAACTATGTCAGAGTACATAACTAGAGAAGCATCATCTAAGTTTGTGTATTCTTTTACGTTTTGAATTTTTAATAGGCTTGAGGCATATATTTATGATTTTTCTCAGATTTTTAAAAACACAAAAGAAAAATCCGTAACAAATCTTTTGCCTTTCTTTACGCCAGGCTTTGCCTCTGCGGTTCTAGTTCTTCCCTCCACTTGTGAAAGTCACCCCCGCCTGTGAAAGTTCAGTGTTTCTTTGTTTTCCTTAATTTGTGTGTGGGTGTATGTAGTACCGAGGGATGCTATGGGGATTTTTGGAGAGGCAAAAACTCTCTATTTATGATGCCATACTCCACTCCACTCCAAAGCAACTGGAAGCAACCAGCACAGAGAAGTCCCTGGCCCTTCATATGCCTGGACTGGAATATGTACTGTTAACGTGTGAGGATGAGGTATGCATACTCGCCGTTCAGTCCCAGAAACCGCATGAAGCTTGGCCATGCTCACTGAGGAAGGAATCAGTGGAAATATTCTCTGTTCTAAAACGAGAATGCAAACGCGAAATATTGTGTCATAACAGACTCTGGTTTGGTTATATTTTCATACAGATAGCAGAGGCATACAGTGACTCCATCTCCCAAACACATTTTAACACAGAAAAGATACTATTTTCCTCCAGTTTTAAATTTTTTCTGAAGTGGAACTAGGTAAAGAAATATATATTATATTTACATATTCAAGTGAAACAGTAGATTTTAATATTGGTCTAGGAATTGGAAGAAAACAGCCTTAAAACATGTCATGCCAGTCTCCTAAGAAATGGTGCTATTCAACAAAGTCATGAATAACAGCAACAAGTACAATTAAAAAATGTTACTACTGCAGATATCCTTCATGAACACCGCATGAACTCAAATCAAAATATTTGCATGTATGGAATTTCATTGGAAATGCTTTTATTGGCAACTGGTTTTAATGCTAATCAAAGAGGACCAAAAAGTATCTCTATGCTAGTAGAAAAATTCACCAGGCAGCTTAGTTAAGAACATCACACTGATGGACGGAAATCAGGACCTTCTCACTTGAAACATTAAAAAATATTCACACTGAAAAAACTCAGAATATTACATTTATTAAAGTTTTCGGTCGGAAATTGAAACAGTTTTGTTACAAATGACACACAGATGATCTGCTCTTACATATAAGCTAAACCAGCAGGA
>NW_009609185.1:29279-38406 GCF_000690535.1 Cariama cristata
AATATATCACCATCACCTGCCTGCTTATTTTAGAAACACTCATTCAGCCAGATTTCTTAAGTGCACAGATACTATGGAAACTCCTACTGTTGAGAAATGAAACATCTGCTGGAGGTGCCCATCTACTCGGTTCTGCGCAAATATTTTTATCTTTGTAAGAGGCAAGCTCCTGTCCCTACGTGGGCATACATTGGTTTCACAGTTCTGACCACACATCATCTATACAGCTTAAGGAAAATAAGTGTTTTATGAATCAAACCCAGTTTTGTTCAAGAATGTTATCCATCGTTTCAATCACTACCCTTTTTGAAAGGTACAGAAGTTCGAGAAGGTTATATGTGAAAGCAGTAGTCTCATGTAAGTTTTGCTCCAAGGAATATCTTCCCCCCATGCAAACTCAGTATTTCAAGGCTTCAGACACCTTCTCCCGCTGTGCAGTTGGCTATTATCCAATTATTTCATAACTTGCTGGGTCTTAATTGACTAATTGAAGAGGTGACCTGTAATGCCAAACTTCATTCCTTTGTAAGAAAAATGTGTGTTCTCTCTCTGTTATTCATATAGCATTTTGTCTTTGCAGGGAAAGACTTTCAGAAAAATTGCTGTGCTGTTTTACTAAACTTTTTTTTTTGTGGCCTTCTGCAACTTACTGCTAGTCCAGTAAGGGAGTTACATCATTCTTAGGTGAATGCCAAAATCCAAAATGAAATTTCCAAGATCACTCTACAATTCATAGTGTCTGTAAGTGTATCAAAATGGCACATTTGGAAGAGTCAGCACGAATTAGGCATGCTGTTGCAATTAATAGATGCTGTTTAGTGAACAGGGTCCATGAAAATTAATGACCAGACTGTAACATTCTTAGAAACTCTTGTTTCTTACCGAACAGAAAGGGTTCATTCACAATAAATTACTGCTTAGTGTAGTCTCATGGTGGCAATCTAATTCATGTGCATGTAGTCCTTTCACTTGCTTCCTGTTGGGACAAACAATAATAAAAATATGTTATGCAAATATTAGCTCTGTCAAAGTGCACGTAGTATGAATGCTTCATGGGAAGTTTGAAAATCCTCTTTATTATAAATACGCCATGTAAGCCATTCATTAATAAGTACTATCACTATTAATATTGATCAGTTACTATGACTGTTGATCAGCCTGGCTATTAATAATACTTTTTTCTTGAATTGTCAAAAAAAGGCAAAGAAAGATCTCACCAAGAAAGGGAAACCAATGTATGTTAGCTCTGTAAGTGTTTTCTGTGAAGGCAATAATACCCAAAGGTTAAGACTGGTTGATATTCTCCTTAATAACGTGCAACTTGTTAGTGTTGAAGAGAAGTGTTCAAGCATAAAACCTATTTGTTTGATGTTATTCAAATTCTGACTTGGATAATGTTAGCTGCTTTAATAGTGCTATGGGATATGCCCTCTTCAGTAATATCTCCAGGAGAGTAATGTGAAGAGCATGGTGGGTCTGACCAAAGTCTGTCAAGTATGGTGTCTTATCTACATCACTGGCTAATAGCAGATGCCTAGAAAAACTTTAAGGAGAGTATAAGCATACTTTCCAAGGTACACCTCCTTTCTTCTAGATACATGTGCCTGTGAGACTTTCTAAGCCAGAGGTTGTATTTTTCCTTTTGACATGCTCTGATGGATTTTTTTTTTCTTTTATTAATTTCTATTTTACTACAGTCTAATTGCTTTCGTGTTGAAATGAGTTCCCCTGTTTAGTTATGCAGTAGGTGAAAATATATCTCCTTTTCTTTTGAACTTATCAGCAGAAGGGGAGTTTTGAGTAATGAAAACAGAGGAAAGAAGAACAGAATAGAAGAACACTTTTTCTTATGCTTGTGATGCTGCGGACCTCTCCCACTTCCCCCTCAGCAGTCTCTTTAGCAGGCTAGAAAATTTGAGTCTATTTGATCTCTCTGTACAGAAGCTATTTCATACCTTCAGTTGTCCTTATAGTTATCTACTTGTTTTCTGATAAGATTGTGGGTTTGAACTTGCATGCAGAACTCAGATTAGACAGTCAGCATATGTCGGGCTTAATGACACTTTCTGATCATTTCCTTTAATAATTTTAAATGTTCGGTTCGCTTTTTTGACAACTTTAATAATTTTAAACATTCTGTTCACTTTTTTGACTCATATGGTTTTATGAACACATTACTTCAACACTCCAGCTACTGCACGATAGTTCTCCTGAGTCGAGCCCTAATAGGTAGCTTAGAGCCCATGGCTACGTGTGCAAAATTGGGGTTTGCTTGGACACGGCGTTACTGTACCTGTGTCAATGTGGAATTTCCCAGCATCACAAAGTCTTTCTGCAGCCCTTCACATAGCCTTTCTGTAAAGCAAAGCGAGGGAAATTGCAGCTGAAATTCAATATCTGTTACATCCATCACGCCTCTAAAGAGCCAAAGAATCTGGAAAAAGGTTTAACAATTACAGTAAAGTCAGACCTTTTCCTTGCACTTTCTTTGATTACTAATTATGTATACAGTGTTTTGCCTTAGAAGCATAGAAAGTAATTAGTAATCATTAAGAAGATCAGATTCAAGAGTAAATAATAAAATGCTTTACCAAATAAGTATTTGAAAACTGAAGAAAGGAAGGAAGGAGGGAAGAAATGAAGGGATGGAAGAAAGGTGGATGGTAGAATCAGCCTATGTGTTGGAAATTCAACTAGCATTCTAGTTGATCTGATGTGATGTAGCTAGTGAAGACATGCCGGCTCATATCAACTGAAAATCTGCAAAGTGTGACACAAAGACAGTTGGCTTGAAGAGGGCAATGCTGAGATAAATCAAAGATATTTAATGATAAACTTGTTTTGTTGATGACATTTTCTTTTAGAAGTGCCACAAAGAGGAGATTTGGGAAGTGTGTGGGGGGGTGTCTTGTGTTCTCCAAGTGCTGTGATTGTAACCTGGTTATACAGTTATACGTGATCTTTGATGTTCTCTTTCCTGGCTCTAGTTTTTTTAATAGCCTACACAATCAACATTTTATAAATGCAAACATGGAAAAATACCTGTTATGTCAGATGGCAAGAATCACAAACAATATGTACTTAATTTTTTAATCATTTTATTTATAATAAATGTGGTCATTCATCACCAGATTGTGATTGTAAACTGCACAATGCAGTGAACCTTACATTTATTTTCAAAATATGCTAATACTTCAGATTTTTCTGTGGCATTGTAAGAACATTGCTTATACGGACTGGATGACTCCAGCTGACAACCACACCATGAGTTATACAGCTTCTTCAAGTATAGGCTACAATGACACAAAGAAGATACTATAGTTACTGTGTTATAGGCGAAGCATGGAACAACATTTGGCTGTCTGTCCAGCAAGCCACTGTGGAAAATTTAATTTTACACTTTCTGCCACAACAGCTGTATGTTCAGTGTTTTTCAGATACATATGATCGTGTTCCTCCCTGAATAAGGGAAGTTGTAGATAGCAGGGTAAGCTGGGAGTCAGGTGTGCTAAGGGTGTGATAGAGGTGAGCGCTTTCAGAATTTCAAGAGCAAATCATGCAGTTGTAGTTTAATAATTAGTATAATGTGGAGTGAATTAGTAATTTATAGTTGAATGTATAAAAGATGTGGCTTTGGCAAGGTGTTTTAGGGGCACGAATTGTTTTAAACTAGTTAAAGCTTTTGTTGCAACTGCTAATTGACTAGTCACAACAACTAAAATAAACACATTGTTTTCAGCTCACTGCTGTTTTCTCTGTCTTTTTATGTTTTGTAACAGAAATGTGACTGTCAGATGAGATGTAAGACAGCATAACATACTGCAGCCTGATGTAACCTGAGTGAAAGCTAACATTTTAGAGTCTTATCCTGCTCTTATTGATGGCCATGCACAGTCTCCCAAAGGCATATCCACTTCTATTGAGCCATGCCAATTGTTTCCCTCTCCGATTTTGTCTCCTTTTGGAAGCAAGCCAGATAGGTAATGAATCATAGAATCACAGAATGGTTTGGTTGGAAGGGACCTTAAAGCCCATCCAGTTCCAACCCCCCTGCCATGGGCAGGGACACCTCCCACCAGACCAGGTTGCTCACAGCCCCATCCAACCTGGCCTTGAACACTTCCAGGGATGGGGCAGCCACAGCTTCTCTGGGCAACCTCTGCCACTGCCTCACCACCCTCATCGTAAAAAAAAATTCTTCCTTATTTCCAATGTAAATCTACCCTCTTTCAGTTTAAAGATCTGAATTTTTCAAGATCTGTATCTGAGCCTGTGTGTACAAAGTTGATCCTTCTCTCACTGAAGTCCATAGAATCCTTGTTGTTGACTTCAGTGGGAGTATGATTACACTCCTGGACACTTCAGTAGTCAGAGACAGTTATTGTTCAGAAAGGCCAGGATCTCATGATCAACCCCTTCCACCACCTGTCACCCCCATACCTCAGCTATTTAAAGTTAGATCCCTTGATTATCATAAATATCCAAGCTTTTATTTTAGGCCTAGAGAAAGAACAAGCAATGTTGTATTTGTATCTAGCCCAGAAAATTACTGACATTAGAATACTTGTGGAGGAAGAGCCATAAGGATATCTCCTGTGAGTGGTAAATTAAAAATGTCCCAGAGAACCCTGTCCCCATGTCATTCCATGGAAGCAGTGACTACGAACATCAGAATAGTTCACAGGTCCGAGGGCAGTTCTGCACCACAGACCTGGCACTGACATGGCAGATCAGCCTACATTTCACCCACTCGGGCACAACCAGCTTTAGCAGTGCCAACACGAATAGTGTCTTCTTGCTGTGCTTCTTCTGGCTCTCCTTTCACTGTCAGTCACGCAGGCTCCTGAGGATGAGTCAGTGATGCAGACGGCTTTTTTTCTTTTGTACAGTATTTCATGTCAAATGAACATAACAGGGTATTGCTCGTAATATTCCCGCAATGGGTAGATCTCTTCTGCCTATTTCAAACATGCCTTAATCAAGAATTAAAAATCCCTTTGAGCGATCCAGTTCAGAAGTAGTCCCAGAGATGGTGCTTGTGTGTTGTGATGTGCAGGCAGTATGTGAGGGCAGAGGCTGGATGAAAAGGCCTGAAGGAGTGTAAGTTCAGTTTCTGCAATTTCATGTGCCTCACCTCGCATAAATATTTGGGTGATTTTTCAATTTGGTGTTTCAAAGCAGCATCCACCATAATTCTGTAAGAAACAATTACGTAGTATAGGCGAACCAGCTCTGAGAAGTACAGTATCTCATGAAGTGTTGCATTGTTAGGAGAAATAATTTCTTTAAGTATGTAATATCATAAATATCCACTTGCATGTTTTACAGTTCCAGTTTGTACTGTCATCTAAGTTTCTTAATTTCTTATTTGAATTTAATTCATTGTGTAAACTTTTATTTCTATAACCTATCTGAATCGTGTGCATGGGCTGAATGTGTTTCATTAGTAATAGACTATCTACACTATTTAGAAATTATTATTCTAATCAGCTGTACCTTAAAGCAGACATTAATTCCATTTTTGCCACAGTTCACAGCATTACTTGCCATTATTTACAAATTAGATAATTGCTTGAGATATAAACAACGGAAAATATAAAAAAAACTTAAGTAATGGCTTGAGATATACACAATGGAAAACATAAAACTAAAACATTATATTTAATATGAGAGAAATAAAACTTGTTATTGTGTAGATACAGAAAAATATCTTATTCTTTAGTCATTTACTCCAGTATGAACTGGGGGCACCAAATCAAACTGGCAGCATTTTGGCACCCATTTGAATTGGGGTAGATAAGTCCAAAGGATTCGGAACGATGCTGAATCACACCTACAGTTACTCACACAATTGTGTGTGTTGTTGATGCTGCAAGATGGGTGGTTCGCTACTCCGTTCTGAATATTGCTGTGCATACATGTCAGCTGCTGACATCATGACTCAGGCAGAGGAGCTGCATCACCCTCCATTCCATCCCATTGCCCCATTAAAATCAGTAATTACTTTAATACTGTGCAAACATATCAGTAAGATACAAAACATAAGGTACTAAATTTCCTGTCGTTAAGATTATTAGAACACATCATTTCAGTTCCAGTCATGAATGTCTCACACAGCTGTACTTTGAATTTATAATCTCCGGGGAATATGTATCTGTTGTGTCATTCCCACCTGGTAATGTTAATGAATATCATAGATTGCGTATGTTTTGTGTGTGTAAATTTATTAACATCAAAAGTGCAATGAAATTTGTATTTTACACATGCACGTGTTGTCATGCTACCTATATTTTGATTATATTTAACTTTGCTAATGCTGTAATCTTGTTTGCTGTGTTACATTCATTTTTCGTAGGAGTGTGGGAGTGTTCTTCTTTCTTATATGTGTATTGCATAGGACAGCCCATATTCTGATTTATATAAAATACAACTCTAAATAAGAAGCACAATTACCCGTATGGAAATAATACACCTGTCAAGAGGAATGTTTCATGATTTCTTGCAGTAGATCAATAAAATATAAGTTTTTTATGTGAAAGCTAAAATTCTTCCTGCAAAATGCATTTATATTATCAAAGGTGATTGTTTTAACACTAAAATCTAATGTAATGTCATCTGACCTTTCTAAATTCAATCCTAAAAATAACTCTTGCATCTTTGAAAATGAAACTTCTCTAATGACTACTGAAGAATTTACTGCCCCTCTTTCTGCAAGATGTGACTTAGCAATCTAATTTGGAAGATAGTATTTGTCCTTCTCAGTTGCTGTCAGTTGCCTCTGCACTGGTAATTAAAGCACACGGAACTAAAAACTTCTGTTTTAAATGTAAAGAAAGCATGAATTAAAGTAGCAGAGATGTACAAAGTTGAAACCTTTTCTGGACTGATTCTGTGGTCACACACAGACAAAAACTGCTGGAAAGCCTGCTGAATAACAGAAGTGATACACAAAGTAATAACTGTCCGGGAAGGAAGGGTAGTTGACATAGGTGATGCTCATGGAGCGGTTACAATAAGACAAGTGGATTTTTTCCCACTTTTCAGAGCTGGGCTTTTTGACAATACACTCTTTTAGTAATAGTATAAAACCAAACAGCTTGAACTGCATTACACTTCTCAGCTTCATGATGTAGGCATCCAGTGGCAAAGGCGGTAATAAAAAAACCTGCTGTAAGATCCTGATGTGTGAGCAAGGCTGTCACTGAAGTGGTCTGGGAGAGTGGCAGCAATAAAAAATGTAAGTCCAAGTGACAATACTGAAATGATCATTTTGGATACAGACAGTTACCCTGTACGTTGCAGGAGTCTGGCAGACGGGAAATAAAGAAGTTCTGTTCCCAGAGTAGCTTCCTTACAGTTGCGTTGCTCCTATTCCAGTGAAGCTCAGAAGAGAATTTGGATTATTATAGTATTTCACAAACAATGAAATCAGCACTTTCCTTTTATTTACCTGAGCTATACCATACTCTCTTATTCTACCAGCTGTTGCTAAGCAACTGTAACAGTAATAGTGATGTTTACCTAAAGCCTCAATTTATTTTTACTTTATTTTAGAAAAGTAAACAAATAAAATCCGTCCTGTCCTCAGTGATCTCCATCTGCAGAATGAGTTTGCATCTGTGAAGAATAGTCTTGTTTTAAAGGGCACTAAATCTGTCTATAGCTCAGCGTTTTACAATATAGGATCTTACCCTCTGTAAAAGAACTGTTTTCAACACCACCTCCTACGTATTTCAAATCTGGTATACAACTTCCATTGTTTTCCTCTCTTTTTAGTGCATTTTATTTCCTTCATTTTGATGAATCTTAGAAACAATTAGAGTAAGTGCAAAGGAAGCACAAAGGGAATTCAGAGAACTTCACTAGGCTAAAATCATTATTTTTGAAGGAAAAGGGATAAAACAACTTCATATAATCTAGTTACCTTTAACTAAGAACTTACTGCTTTGTCAAAAGGAAAGGCTGTCAAGCCGTAGCCTTGAGAAAGCGATTATGGTATTTTTATTTTTTTTTCTCTCTACTAGCCAGTGGCACTGAATTGATGGTGTTGTGGACTGGGTTTTTAAAGAAGCATTAAAAGCCATTAAAAAAGAAAATGTTTTCCTGCAGAGAAACATATTTTGCTGCATTTTATTTCCCCATTAACTTGTGTGAATACTGATTTATTGGTCTTTTTGGACATTCCAGTATTGAAAAGGGAACATGAAATATCTTTTTCTCAATTTGTAATGGCAACGTAATCCGGCTGATGTATAATATGCGTTTCAGCATTGAGAACTTCATTAAAATAAAGAAAAAACTTCCACATACCAGCAATTAAGATGTTTTGCTCTGCTACACAGCAAAGCTACCATTATGGCAGGATTTGTTTCAGAACTTCTTGCTGAATAGTAATATTAATCTTTAACCTTCAGGACAATTTAATTTCAGGTGGGTGCTGGATAAAGGCTTAAATGTACATAGGAAATTGCGCACAAAGCTATTGCCTGACTCTCAGAGTACTAATCTGTGACTTTAAAAACACTAGCTTTTCTGTTTCATCGACACAATCAATGAATATACATCCTGCGGCTAGAAGTAAGGTCGGAATTTAAAATGTTTTATAGACTGAGGAAGTTGCAGTCACTTTGCGAAAGTCTGCATCAGAATTTAAGGTTATTACATGCATTCTAGCATTTACCAGCCGTTCATCTCATGTGAGATGGACCTAGTGAAGGTCCTAGACTGGTCACAGACAAAAATTGTAGGTTTTGAGCAGATCTGTATTTAAAGGAAATCAATCTAAATTTTGCAATTTAGCTGCCATTTTTTCCCTGTTTTTAGCTTTAGCTGCCAAGCTACAGAATATTTAACGATTCAGAGGCAATTGATTGTGTTAGCAGGGGTTGAATCCGTCAGCCAACGGGGGTGAGGCTGCCCCATCTCCGTGCCCCAGATGCAGGCAGCGGCAAGGCTGAGCAGGTTTTCCTAGAAGGTGTGCGCACGCAGAGTACACGTATACAGCGCATATATGTATACATATGGCTGACTACACAGACCAACAGAGGCAAACACACTCAGCACTCACATGAACTCAAGTAGCACCAGTGGCCTCATCCTGTTTCCCCTCTCTTGCTGAGCAGGTTGG
>NW_009609186.1:0-10000 GCF_000690535.1 Cariama cristata
ATCCCTGAGGGACACCACTTGTCACCAATGTCCATCTGGACATTGAGACCATCCAACCAATTCCTCATCCACCTCATCGACCAGTCCACCATCAATCCATATCTCTCCAATTTAGAGAGAAGGATGTTGCGGGGGACTGTGTCAAATGCCTTACAGAAGTCCAGATAGATGGCATGAATGGCTCTTCCCTTCTCCAGTGATGCAGTCACTCCATCATAGAAGGTCACTAACTTGGTCAGGTAGGACTTGCCCTTGGTGAAGCCATGCTGGTTGTCTTGAATCAACACCCTGTCCTCCACGTGCCTTAACAGAGCTTCTAGAAGGATCTGTTCCATGATCTTCCCAGGCACAGATGTGAGACTGACAGGTTGGTAGTTCCCAGGGCCCTCTTTTCTACCCTTTTTAAAAATGAGCTTAATGTTTCCCTTTTTCTAGTCACCAGGGATTTCACCTGACTGCCATGACCTTTCAAATATCATGGAGAGTGGCTTTGGTAGCCAAATCCCTCAGAACTCTGGGATGCATCTCATCAGGTTCCATAGACTTGCGTACATTCAGGTTTCTCATGTGGTCTCAAACCTGATCTTCACTCACAGCGGGAAGAACTTTACCTTCCTGGTCCCTGTCTTGTGGTCCATTGACTTGGGAGGTGTGAGGAGTGAGGTTGTAGTGAAGACTGAGGCAAAAAATGTTGTTAAGTACCTCAGCCTTCTCCTCATCTGTTGTACCAGCTTCCTAGTTTTGCCGATCGGAGGAGGTATACTTTCTTCAACCTTTCTTTTCTGGTCAACGTACTTAAAGAAACCCTTATTATTCTTTTCCTCCCTCGCCAAGTTCAGCTCCAGCCAAGCCTTGACCTTCCTGACCCCATCCCTACACAACCAGGCAGTGTCCCTATACTCTTCCCAGGATACCTGTCCCTGCTTCCACTGCCTGTGCATTTCCTTCTTGCCCTTTAGTTTGACCAGCAGGTCTTGACTCAGCCATGCTGACTTTTTCACTTCCTTGGCTAATATCTTGCACCTGGGGATCGAGAGCTCTTGCGCTCTTTGGAAAGCATCCTTAAAGATCTGCCAGCTCTGTTCTGCTCCCTTGTCCCTGAGGCCTGTTTCCCAGGGGGTCCTACTGACTAACTCCTTGAACAGCTGGAAGTTTGCTTTCCTAAAATTCAGGGTCCTGACTATACTCCTCAACTGAACCATATCCATCAGGACTGTGAACTCCAACAGTGGGTGATCACTGTGGCTCAGGCTACCTCTAATCTTGACATCACCGATGAGCTCACTTGTGTTGGTGACCGTCACATCCAGTATCGCATCCCCTCTAGTAAGGCCGTCTATTACCTGGCTTAAGAAGTTACTCTCCATGCACTCCAGGAGTCTCCTGGATTGCCTACAGCTCGCCGTAGAAGATCGAAGAAGATCGAACTTCTAAATTCTGGAGAAATAACGAAAAGCTCAATTTTTTATGAATAATTACAATTATTCATTAAAGAAGACTTTTCTGAATGTAGATATCAGTGACTTAAGGTAAATACAAGTTCTGTTTTGGCTCCAGATTTAATAAAAATGGTGACAAGACTTTTTTTTGCAATAGAAATAATGTATTTTCTTCCACTCCTTCTCGTTAAAGGAAATTTGTTTTAATTGAAGATTGTTAAGAAGTCACCATTGTATAGAGACTAGATATTGCAAATTTTAATCCATAAAATGAAAAAATCAACAACTTATATAGCCAGAAGTGGATAGAAATGTAGGTTAATGGAATAAAACAAAAGCTTGTTACAGTTTTAATTTGTCAGAACACAAATAATTGATCCATCGTTACAGAAGCAAACTCTCTTGATGTAAATATAGGATAGTTTAACTTCTCTTCAGCCATCTGATATCAGTGACAAAAATGCCTCTGGAGATGTTGATTGTCTCCATTGAATATAGAAGCCAAGATGATCACTATAGACCAGCTAATCTCTCTCACCTGTATTACAATGATAAAAAAATTTAAAGTTAGTGCTCCTGTTGGTAAGTGATACTGCAGATACATAAATAAAAAGGTTCCAGAGGACTGATGCCCCAAGAGACACCAAATAAACAAAACATACAGATGAGATAACACACAAAGGAATGACTATGATAAACCAAGTTTGGTAGGCATCGTTCGAGATTTCCTTCTAACTGGAGTCAGAAGCTGGATAAAGAATGGCAGGAATAAGGGAGTTCATTGAAGTGACGAAGTATGGAAGGGACTATGGACAATTCATTAATGATGATCATCAGATTTATTAGGCACCAGGGCTACAATGTTAGATTTAAAACTAGTTTTAGAGGAAGATAGAAAAAAATCATAAGCTGTCTGTCTCCTTTGTTACCTAAATGAGAAAGTTATGCAGCAGAAAGCCCTGAAGAGCTTCAGGAGGAGGCTGATTTGTCTGTGAAGGCTTCAGTTGCTGGCAGAGTAAA
This sequence comes from Cariama cristata, assembly GCF_000690535.1. Lineage (NCBI taxonomy): Eukaryota > Metazoa > Chordata > Aves > Cariamiformes > Cariamidae > Cariama > Cariama cristata. Next base: position 2,460 of record NW_009609186.1, read on the forward strand.
ATCAGAGGCCAACTTTATCTAAGTTATAAAAAATAGGGAGGATGGAACTAATTTGACAAACCTTAAGCTCATGTAAGGCTTTATATGTTAAGCAGGTGAAGGAGAATCTGAGGAGGGACGAAAAAGGTGACATTTATGTAGTTAATAACGAGCAAGAAAATCTGAATAGCAGCATACTGAATATATTAGAGCTGAGGAACATGTTTGCAGTCATTAAGATCAGAAAAGAGAGGACTGAAAAAGGCAAGATGTGACATGGTGAAAGATTTTGCTGTGAATAGTAGTAGAAAGATCAACAGTTTGAAACTGTGCAGGAGGTGAAATTTAGATCCAGTTTGAATACGCTGCTTTAAAGAAAGTGTTGAGCAAAAAGTAATTCCCAAGGTAATGACTTGTCTGACCTTGGGCAATGAACCAAATCTCATATTGAGGAAGATATTCAGAAAAAGGAGAAGGAAAAAAAAAAAAAAAGACCTAAGGAGAGGGAATAAAATATACGTATTGAGAGAAAAGACAGTCAATAAGTTAGGAAAAGTGATGGTAATGTATGAACGCAAACCAACAAATGTGATGCTATCAGCTATGGCTGGCATGGATAACAGCAGGTGAGAAACTTTCTTTGCAAACAGTCCCTGGATAGAGTGAAGAAGCCTAAGTTATCTTTCTGAATTATTTCCCTCCTCTTCTTCCCCAGCCTACTTGGAGTGCAAATACTGGACAAGCAGGAAAATTTGTCAGTCTAATGAGATAGTTTTAGCTATCATAGTGCTTTAGCTGTAGCATTTTGAAAAAATTGATGGCTGATTTTAGGTGGGATTTCTTTGTGAAGGTCAAGAAGTTAAAATTTTGACAGGGACGGTGATGAAATAATTTAATGCTTCAGCTGTGTGGGTGCAGATGGTCATCCACATGGGGGATATTTTTCCAGCAGGTTATTGAGTCAATGAAGCTGGCTGCCTGCAGTTTGGCAGTTATCCATTAATATGTAAAACAAAATTTTGGACTATGCAAAAATTGGGTGTTGAAGTCCATTTTATGTTGTGCCAGGTTTGCTTCAGTACCTCGTGGTCTTGGATGATGGAAGGATTAAGAAATGGAATTTTACCATTGGCACACTGACTGACAATAGATTGGCAACTACATTTTTGGGGAGACTTTATTGTTTCCACTGAGACAGAATGGAAATTATTGGGGGGTTTGGGTTAAGGTTTTTTTTTTTTGTTGTTAGCAAAGCACACAAAGATGAATTGAGAATGACTTGCATAATTGCTCCCAGTGTTAATTTTGTTTGTTGCTATTAAGTCCGATGTAGAAATTTGTGGAACTGAAGTTATTTGAACTTCAATATGGAAGAACAGGTATTCCTGTTCTTGAGCTGCAGTTTTGTACACTGTACTCATGTTTAAAAAAACTAACAATACATAAGACCCACCACCGCTGATTGAGGCAGTTCAGTCAATTGCTAGTGTTAATGTAGCAGGGAAACAGAGTAATAAGAGCTACCCAGGGAACAGAAGATAAAATAGTTGAGGTAATAAGGAAAGCTGTTTTGACAGTAACCAAACTGCCTAACCAATGTAGGATTTTGGTGGGGCTAAACCGGCATTAGTCAGAGTCAGGTTTTTTTATGTGACTTGAAGAGACTTTAGTCCAAGCCTCCTCAGTGATTACCATTCCCTGGATGAGCCTGTACCCTCAGCCACTGCCAAACCAGGATTCAGGTAACACACACAATGTCGAGGGCAGAACTCATCTGTGATCTCTCCATATCCTAAACACTATGTTAGTCATCTCCTGCCTTGTGTTCAGTAGCCACATTTAGATGACTTCTCTGTATATTTTTAAGTATAGCTTTTCTACAAAAGTTAACTCTCCTTTCCCTCAACACCCATTTTGCATAGAGGACTTTTAAACACTGAATTCTGGATTTCTGATTGGCACACAGAGAGCCAAGGACCTTAAAGTCGTGCCCTGAAACATGCAGGTTGTGCACCTACAGTTCTTTTATGGACTATATCCCTTTGGTAGCTGACCTCAGAGGTGAGACTGCTCTCTACCCCAGTGTAGGAATCAAGAAAGATTAAAATGGGATCAACAGAGGATCCACCCTTGCAGCTATGAGGACTTTCAGGTGTTTGGAAGAAAAGACAAAAGAATGTAGCAGAAAACAGAAGCAACATATCAAAGAGAATGTGCTCTTATATAGTATAAGTTGACAGATTCTGGCTGAAATTAGTTGAATTTTACATTTTGGACCAGCATACATTCAATTTTGGTGCTAAAGCTTTCCAAGGATGGCTAAAATCTAAATATAAATTATTCTGGAGAACCTTAAGCTAAATTTGTCTGACGATTCCTCAGGAAATATCCTTTAACCCTGTCAAACATTAAAAATTCTTGAGCACAGATACAACTAAAAAACCACTGAATCTTACATCAGCTAAACCCAGCAGCATTTCCAGGTTTCCTGAGATCAGCATCTGAATAAAGAGCAGCTGGCAGAACCAGAAACTGGAAAAAATTAAAATGATCTGGATAGGAATAGGGAGTGGCCTGATAAAATCTCCTCCACTGAGAAAATGATACATAAAACTTCTGTATTTTCTCTTTAAATCGATGAGACACATTAAAAAAAAATAATAAAGGAAGCAGTAACTAAAGAGAGCAAGAAAAAAAGGGATGGGAAAATGAATGGTAAAAACTGAAGCTGCAAAATTAATCTGACAAAACCAGAACTGGATAGGATGAGTACAGTTGGGAAGGTACCCTAGAAAGGGATTAAAGAACTGTGAATATGTTGTGAGGGAAATATGGCAGGACTTGGTGTACTTTTTTTAGTACATGTTGTTCTGGTGAAGACCCAAAAATGTGACAGGAAAATATATTCTCATCTCCGGTTTCCAGCTGCTGGTGAAAGCAAGTGTTGTATAGCAGAATGAAAGTTGAAACCAGCTAAACCTGAAACCCAGCAGCGACTCTACAAAGTCCTGGAAACTCACCAGGAAGGAAGATGTTGCATTAGATTTGGGACCTGGATGTTTTGGTCTACAAAAGGAAAATCACAGTATATTATTTGCAGCACACCAAAGGTATGGATTTAATTTCAGAAAAAGGTATAAATCTGTTTACGCCACCATACTACTTCTGCCTTTTTTTTGAGACAGTAGCTAGAACTTGATTCTTAAACTTTGTTGTGGTCTTTCCTTGTCTTCAAATGGAAGTGTTGTTGTTGAAACCACTTGACTACAGTCTGTCTGATTTCTGTCCTCTTTTAAAGTACATGGGTTTGGTAAACAAAAGATATTAAAATTAAGCAAATAACAACATGTTAATATAATATTACTACAGTGCTTAGAGCTGTTTGGTTTTGTACCCCGTTATGCACCCAAGCCCTCTGTTTTCCCTCCTAGAGTTTGGATTTCTGTATTTGTTAGCACCACATTTTTCTCCCCCACTGCCTGTAGCTTCCGATGCTTTACTACCTTCAGGTCACTGTGCAGCATGCTTACAAACCTCCCATTTCTGTGTCATGGGTAAATTTGATCACACTTGAAAGTATAGCAAACAAACACCTGACAAAAGAAGAGACTCATTAACAGCCTTCATTTCCTATGCAGCAACCCAAGCAAGCACAGGCATACATGAGAGTTCTGGCAGGAATACAAAGGAACTGTGCTTGAAGACTGACAATTAAAACTTTCTTAGGAAGCAGGACCGCCTCCTTGTTTCAGCTGTGCACTGGGAGAGTGAAAACAACTCCCTGGACCTCCTGTGGTTACTCCATACAGATAGTCTGGGGAGTACAGTTTGAAAACACCTGCCAAGTGTTGGTCTCTGAGCAGGAGTCTCACATACTTGGCAGGCTTCTCGTTCATTGCAGCACTCAGTATCCAGCCAAACTTTGCTGAAATTATTTACCTTGGCCCTTTGGAGCTTATGTAACACAAGGACAGAAGATGAAGATGCTACTTCGCTAAGAGCTTTCTCTGGCATCCTTACATCAGATCTATTATTAAGGCTCACTGGACTTTACACTTTCTTGTTGGATTACACAAGGAAGTTTTTAATCTCATCTCCAAGGAAGAGAGAGAAACAATTGACTTTCCCTGATCCAAATGGTGGATCCATACCTCTGGAGGCCAACAAATGACCAGTTGCCTTCAGGACTGAGGTTCTGCTGACATGTGCTAGTAGCTGTCCCCAGCTGGTACGACATCCCCAGTGTGAACTGGAGGTTATGCCTCCAGGCAGGCCACAGGACAGGCGGGAGGTATGCTTTCTCAGACCTAGGTCCAGCAGAGGTTCTTACGACTGCAGCCAACAGGCTAGTCCAGCTCCAGGTCACCAACCCATTCCGCACTCACATCCATCAAGAGCTGCACTACTGTCTTCAGGTTGTGCCGTGCTTACAAGGATAGCAAGGATTTGTGCCACAGGGAGAAGGTTTAACTGCTTTTTTCCCTTTCCTTTTCCCCTCCAAAAATCCAGATGTTCTGCTGCCACAGTGCTGGTACCATGCATATTGCTAATTCATTACCATGACTTCTGCAAAGAGCAGGAGAACCACTGGTGCAGTGGCAGGACTGCAGGGGGCCAGCAGGAACAAATGATAAAGTCACATCTGACAGCTCTGAAGATCCAGGGTTAAAATTGCTAATGCTTATTCATGAGAAGAAGGGTTATTACAGCTACACAGAGAAATTGTAATTGATTGCTCTTTCTACTTAGGTTTTTTTTTCTTTTTTTCTTAGTGTGGTGATTGTCAAGTACTCAAAAGTTAGAAAATCCAATGTTATGGTTATCTAACATTAATCTCCTGGATAGGTGTACTGTGACACTGTCAAGTAATCGTATGTTCTTACTTAGTCCCCAAAAATGTATGTGCCTCTCACTGCACAGCATGGATGATGTCTCCTAAACAAATTAGAATTACGCAGTGTATGAAGTTGCTTGGCAGATTCTTACTTTATTTCTCTTAGAAGATGCAAAGAGAGCATAGAAATGACATGGTGCCTGCTAGTGAAGAAGGACAGGTGAATGTCAGACTCCAGAGCTCAGCTCTACTATTTCCCCTTCTACTATTTGTCACAGCTCTTTCATGTGACATCGCACAATAACTTAGTCTGATCATCTTGGAAGTTGACCGCTGTTGTGTATTTCTTGCAATTAAGTTGCAGTCAGACTGGGAGGAGATGAAAGTGCAGCTAAGGCTTTTAGAAGACAGATCTGAGGCTGACAAAGTGATACCCAGGTGATGATTCAAAAAATTAGGAAGATTGAGAAAGATTTTAAGATTAAGGAAGGTGTTTTGTTTTTTTTAATTTCTCTTTTTGCTCTTCTTGTATCTGTGGCTTGTCACTTAAAGCATGTATTATTGTTACTACTTACTAATTGACCTACAACAATTTTTTTTAAAACAGAAAAGCAAAAAAAAAATGTACTTGTGGGAATAATTGTTTTGATTAAAGATTGTTTATGTTATAATTTTCAGTTTCATTAATATTTCCTTGTATGCTTAGTGGATGAGTAGACAAATGTGATTAAGGAACAGTATTATCTGTGCAGCTTCTATAAACAAAATTATTATTTGTAGAAGTATTTACAAATAGATATGTATTTTTTTGCAACCTGCATGTTGGGCACATTTGCCTTCATTTTCTCACATCTGAAACTTGTGACTGTAGAGATGAAGGACTGGATACATATATATCTGCATTTCAGGTTGGATCATGAGCGAATTTTGAAGGAAATGTGGACAATTATGAGAGAGGCACACTGTCAAATTCTGTCAGTGCATTTCTTTTAAAACTGTTTTCCTTCCAAACAGGACTAAACTGGAAGAAGTGCCCCTCTGTGTTCATGCCACTGATAGCTGTTGGATCCTTGGGACCAGACTAAAGCTAAGACAAAGTAACTTTCCCTGAAACGAATGCGATATGAAGGTCAGGTTGCCAGGAGAGACTCTTTCAGTCCACATTCTGCCCCGACAGTGCTGCCCTGATTGTTGATGTAGACATGGCCGCTCTCTGCTGGGATAGATGCTGGTGGGGTCCTGGGAGGTCTTGTTTCCAATCATTATACTGTGGTATTTTTGTCTTTTATCTGCTGACCAAACTAGGCTTCTTTGACAGAGGATGTTTTTTCCAGTGAGGTTTTGATAACATGTCTCTACTGTCATTTTAAAATGGTCTTAAGCCCTTGCTTGCATTTTAATGTGTCCTGAATTCAGAAATATTAGGGAGTAAAACTGTTGATTTGGGATGAAGGGAGTAGATTAGGACTCTGAAGCAGAGATTAAACATGTACCTTCATGCCTGCTAGAACTAATACAAGAATGTGGGATTTTACACCCACCTCCTGGCTCTGCTGCAGTAAACTGTGAGAGCTTCTAGTGCATTCCTGATTACAAAGAGAGGAAAGTGTTGTTGAAGGTAGTTTACATAAACCTGTTTGAGTCTCCTCTTCAGCCAGTTTCAGCAGATAGAAGTTTCAGAAGTTACTGATCCTCAACTTTTATTTACTGCCTCTCAGAAGACTGTGTTGTCACTTCTTGCCATATCAGGGCACAGACTGTAAAGCTTACTTGCCTGAAATTGCCCTGAAAAGGGTTCAGACAGATGGGGAAGCTTCCCTAGACAGTGTGGAAGCAGATTAAGAAGTTGTTCCTTATTGTCTTCCCAGCTGAGAGTAGATAGGTTTAACATATGTCAAAATGTGGATAGAAAATATTATGCCGCGGGCATAAATGAATTTGGGATAGCAAGTATAGTTATTTAAGCAGATAAGTATTCCTTACCTTGGCCAAATTTTTGCCTGACTGTACGTTGGTTTGGGATGACACTTCACATTGTCAGTGTCTGCTCGGCGGGGAGAAGTCTGTCACATTACCAGTCGGGAGGGAATTTTTTGGGTCACCTCCTCAGTACCAGCTAGTCTTTTCTGAGAGGGAAGCAGTAACAACCTTTCTAAGGATCAGCCTGAAATATAGTAAAATAAATATACATAAATAAAAGCCAAAGACTCACGAACTTTGCATTGTGATTTTGTAATCTAATTCTAGTTGTTGAAAGGTAAAGCATCTATTTTAAGCTAGTCAGGTAGCCGCCTTCTGTAGCTAATGGAAAGTGATAAGCATTGCCAGCAGGAACCAGTATTACTGTGCCTGTCTCACTCCTGTTGACTAAAGAGGGATTATAGGCATCCAATTTGAACTAGTTGCTGAACTTTGGGCAGTTAAAAATAGGTGATGTGAGTCTGTGCTGAAATCTGGAGTTCGTGATTTTTACCTGAATTTGGATAACTGACTGACTTTTCAGATTTTCCTTCATTCCTTTGAGTTCAGATCTTCCCTTAGCTACGAGTTTTTGATGAAATAAAATGTTAAGTGCACCTTTATTTCTGCTGCAACTTTCTGGAAGATGTCTGTTTTCTATGATCACCTGCTATGAATATTATGCCACCAAACCATTTTGAACTTCATTAGCCTTCCTCCATTACCATATGGATGATTTGACTCATGACCATTAGAGACCTGACTAGTC